>NC_045437.1:106541889-106841889 GCF_002776525.5 Piliocolobus tephrosceles | reverse complement strand
TGTGTCATTTTTGTAGAATGATTTATTTTCCTTTGGGTTTATACCCTGTAATTGGATTGCTGCTGGGCTGAATGGCAGTTCTATTTAATGCTTTCCATAGTGGCTGAACTAATTTACATTACCACCAACAATGTATAAGCATTCAATTTTCTCTGCAGCCTCGTCAGCATCTGTTTTTTGGGGTTTTTGCTGCTGCTGTTGTTGTCTTTACTTTTTAATAATAGCCATTCTGACTGATGTGAGATGGTATCTCACTGTGGTTTTGATTGGCCTTTCTCTGATAATTAGTGATAATGTGCATTTTTTCATATGTTTGTCAGCTGCTTGTATGTCTTCTTTTGAGATGCGTCTGTTCATGATGAAATATTTTATAGTCATTGGCATAAACTTGCCATCAGATAATGAATAGGTAGGTGGAGAAACTGAATATTGTCACTCAGTGAGAACACACAGACCATCAGAAGAGATGCTGTGTCTCTCAGTCTATAAATGCAAAGTGTACAGAAAAGGACTCTTCCACCATCTTCTTCATGGCCTAGACAAAAATTCTGCCCAGTCAGAGACCCAGAAGGAGTGAGATGGAGGGATAGAAGGTGAGGACAAAGAAGAAAATGGGTCTAGCAACCTTTGCACATGAGCTAGAGGTGATCAGAAAGAGAAGCCAGATGAAAGTTTGTTGGTCAGTTCAAGTGCTGGGTTGGATAATATTCCACAGGAATTAATATCCACTCAGAATCTAAGAGAGCCTATTTAGAAATATGGGCTTTGCAGATGTAAACACATTAAGATGAGGTCATACTGGATAAGGTGGTCCTGAAATCCAATTTGGCTTATATCCTTATAAGAGGGAAATGTGGACACAGAGACACTGAGAGGAGAATGCTGTGTGGAGACAGAGGCAGAGATTGGAGTAATTGTCCTTTCTACAAGTTGTATTTTGTGTAATCAAGTATCAAGAAGTTAATATGGCAGTGTTATCACAACATGTATCACATAATTTCAGAACATTTTTTGACTCTTCAGCAAACATTTCATTTTAATTTCCAACTTTCATTTTAAGTTCAGGGGTACATGTGCAGAATGTGCAGGTTTATTACATAGGTAAACGTGTGCCAGGGTAATTTGCTGCACAGATCATACCATCACCTAGGTATTAAGCCCAACATCCATTAGCTATTCTTCCTGATACTTTCCCTCCTCCCACCCCCCACCCCCACTTTCTGACAGGTCCCAGTGTGTGTCGTTCCCCCAGATGTGTCCACGTGTTCTCACCAGTCAGCTCCCACTTATAAGTGAGAACACATGGTATTTGGTTTTCTGTCCCTGCAGACAAACATTTTTTGAAAGAAAGAAAAAGAGGAAGCGAGAGAGAGAGAGAAGGGGAGGGGGGAAAGAAGAGGTGGAAGAGAAAGAAAGGGAATAGACTGCCTTTGAAATCACCTAGCGTTATGCTCTCATTTTGCAAATGAGGCAACTGAGACTCAAAGAAGTAAATTGACCAATGGGAGCAAAGAAGTCACTGTTACTCCAGGTTGTTGTTGTGCAACTCCAAAACACGTAGAATAGAGTGGTGGTTTCTTAAAAGGAAGCTAGAAACAGATGGAAGGATAAAAAGTATAGTAAATAACATTATATTTACTAAATGATATTCTACATTATTCTATGTAAGATATTAGAAAAAGGTATATTAAAAAATAAGGAAATTGGTGTCTCTGAAACACACTGCTATAGATTGAATGTTTGTGTTCTCTCAAAATTCATAGGTTGAAACTCTAATCTCCAGCATAATGGCTTTTGGAAATGGGGTCTTTGAGAGATAATTAGGGTGAGATGAGATCATGAGGGCAAGACTCTGGTCTGATAGAACTTGTGCCCTTATAAGAGACACCAAAAAGCTGTTGCTCTCACTCTCTCTCTCCCTGTCTCTCATTCCCCTCTTCCATCCTCATTCCACCATGTGACAACAGAGGGAGAAGGTGGCTGTTTGCAAGACAGAAAGAGAGTCCTCATCACCAGGGCCCAACCATGCTAACACCCTGATCCTGAACTTCCAGACTCCAGAGCTGTGAGAAATAAATATCTATTGTTTAACCTACCCAGTCTTTGGTATTTTGTTATAGCTACCTGAACTGAATAAGACACATACATATGTGGAATAAATCCTGGACAAACCACACCAGTCTTCTTTCTTGATTTCCCATCTGGAATATCCTTTGTTTCTCATATTAACCTCCTCCCTACCACATGCACACACACACACACACACGCACACACACGCACACACACACTCCTGCTACAATTATACACAACTATAACTCTAACAAGGCTGTGAGCCCCACGAAGGCGAGGATCTGGATCCCATTAATCTTTTATCCCTCGTCCTGTCTAGCATCATATCTGACTCCAAGCAGCCTCTCATTAAATATCTGTTGAAGTAAATAGAATTGACTGTTGAGCACTTATCAATTCCTAGATGAGGCTCTTTCCAGCCAGAAAAGAGATTGGCAGGTCCCAACAGGGTTAGTATGTAGCTTTTCCTCCACTAAGATTTAAGAAACTGCGTGCAGATTCCACCAGCCTTCTGAGCATCCAGAAATCGATGACAACAAATGGTATTGTCAAAGGGCCAGGTCATGGGGGAGTGCACACATTGGAAGCACCAATGGATGGTCCACCGATGATGCAGTCCCCACAGGAGTGTATCAAAGCTGCCTCCACCTGGCCTCACACATGGCCCAGTTCAGACTCTCAGGCAAAGGGCAGCTTGCTGATTTCTGTCCTCAATGCCTTGAGTGATGTCTGTGTCTGTCAACAGAAGAGGAAGGATGAATTATCTCAGAGCTGGGCTGCAAGGAATAGAGAGGAACAAATAGCCACTTATACTCCTGCAAGATAAGCGAGGAAGAGGGATGGCAAAGGAAGAATAAAAGACTGGCAGGCCAGGGGCGCACAAATGAGCTGTGCTCCAACTGTGCAGAGCAGGAGGATGGAGACCTACTCATTGCATGTGGAATTCATCATCATTTTAATTCCCAGAGGCAGGTAGAACTATCCTGAATTAAAACGTGAGGTGGGCCTAACATCACTAACCTTGCAGTATACATATACATTAGCACACTGGCTGTGAATTGGAAGCCTGGATGGAATTAAAAACTCAGAAATGCTCTAATCATTGCTTATAATGAAGAGCTGTGACACATGATAAAACTCGTTCTGTCAGCACCCCACTGCTTTGTCTACTCACCCCTGTCTCTGCCTCCAAGCCCTCCCCCGACCAACCCTCTAATCTCCCCTCCTTCGAGAGCCACCATCCATCTACCAGAGCGGTCAACTCAGTCAATATGGCAAAATAGATGAAAGTCTTGAGGAAGATGCTGGGAACCCTGGGGTGGAAAACTGAATGGAAAGAGAGAGAAAAAGAAGAGCAACAAGAAAGGTTAATTTAAGACCGGAGATAGCCACTTTGACATTCTCATTCCTGCATTATCTTTTGCCTGGCAGCTGCAGCTGTTCACCCACTTTCATCACTGGCATAAACAGTCCATATCTGCAATTACAAGCACCCAGGGAGCAAGCATTAGTATGCTGCATACAGTCTGGGGAAAGGTGTAATGCTGGGCTTCTTCCTGCCTTAGAAGTTCCTAGCAGACATGCCCAGGAACAAAGGGAAAAGAAATACAGACAAGCCGAGCCTCTGTTGGATGTCAGCACCCATGTCTGAAGAATGCGGTTAGATGGTTGTGTCAGAATCAAAGGAGAAGTGAACAGTAGAGAAAAGATGCCATTGGAGAATGAGATTGATATTTTTAATCCATCCTAAAGAATTAACTACCCACTAAGATCTTTGGGCTAATTTTAGGGGTAAGTAAAAGTAAAACAATAATAAGAGGTAAAGGCAGCTCAACCCAAAGCCAAGTACACAGAGACACACAATAAAGGAAAATTGAAAAGAAAAGCTATTGAATATTCTCTCCTCTAGCCTCTCATATTATCTGTCAGTTGATATTTTGTCATCAGTCTCTATCCTAGTCAAAAGAGCATGTCATTACACACAGAACAGACCGATTCAATGTTTCCTACCAAGTTTTAGATCAGACTTAATAACACCAAGCCCTCTAAACATCTCAGCTTCATCCATCAACTTAGACCTATAGGACTAAGGAAAACTTTATTTTTAAGGTCACACAATTAAAAATTATATTAAAGAAAATTGATAAGAAATATATCAGAAACTAAATGTTCAATAATAGGGAGCTGATTAAATACATCATAAAATATACATTTACTAGAATACTATGCAACCAGGAATTTAGCTTTGGATTTTCTAAGCTAGTAATTTATATACATGAAACACAGCCTCCTATGGAAGCTGTTGTAGCACAGTAGTGTCTAAAGTATATAAAACAAGGCCGAGCATGGTGGCTCATGTCTGTAATCCCAGCACTTTGGGAGGCCGAGGCAGGCAGATCACCTGAGGTCAGGAGTTCGAGACCAGGCTGGCCAATATGGTGAAACCCCATCTCTACTAAAAATACAAAAATTAGCCGGGCGTGGTGCTGCATGTCTGTAGTCCCAGCTGCTCAGGGAGGCTGAGGCAGAAGACTCGCTTGAACACAGGAGGCAAAAGTTGTAGTGAGCCAAGATCGTGCCACTGCACTCCACCTGGGCAACGGAGTGAGACTCCATCTCAAACAATAAAATAAATATTTTATGTGAAATAAATAAATAAAATAAAATAAAGTTTATAAAACAAGCTTTTGTTTGATAGCAGGTAGAAGCATTTCAGGGCAGGATCAGAAGAGTCAGTCCTCGGATCTATGTTGTAAGCGTGTGTGCCTGCATGAACACAGGTATTGATTGGTCATTTAAAACAATTAACCCTAATTCCTCACTGAGGATGAGTCCTGATTCTGATAAACTTTGGGAGATTCAGCAGACGGTACTAGTTTACTTTTGTGATATCTATTTTCCTTCTTTCCTTACTAGGTAAAATCTACTTTGCTGTAGTGCAGCAATTTTTCCTGCTTAAAAAAATTAATAACAAAGGCCGGGCGCCGTCGCTCAAACCTGTAATCCCGGCACTTTGGGAGGCCGAGGCGGGCAGACCACGAGGTCAGGAGACCGAGACCATCCTGGCTAACATGGTGAAACCCCGTCTCTCCTAAAAATATAAAAAAAATTAGCCGGGCGTAGTGGCGGGCTCCTGTGGTCCCAGCTACTCAAGAGGCTGAGGCAGGAGAATGGCGTGAACCCGGGAGGTGGAGCTTGCAGTGAGCCGAGATCAGGCCACTGCACTCCTGAGCAACAGAGCAAGACGCCGTCTCAAAAAAAAAAAAAAAATTAATAAAAAAACTTTTTTCCCACTTACCTGACATATAAGATGGCTCTGACCAACAAGGTTTACATGGAAGGCACTGAAGAGGAATTCTAGGAAAGCTCTGTAAAAAGGAGCAGTCAGTCAGCATGTGCCTTTTGCCCAAATGTGATGCTGAAGCGCTGTGGCCATCTTGTGTCCACGAGGCAGCAAGCATAGGTCAAAATCCACACGCTAAGGGTGAGTGCACAGGAAGACAAAGCACCTGGCTCCCAGTTGGCACTGTGAGCCACAGTGGCCGCCTCCCACCGTCTGTCTCCAGATTTCTTATCACATTTAAAAAAAAAAAAAAAAAAAAGGAATAAGAAAAAAATGTTCTTTTGGTTTTCTGTGACTTCATCCAATTTATTTCCAACTTATATAGGAAGGTATCCATTAAAACCTGGGAGAAGTAAAATCCTCTCCTTTTCCTTCCACTCCACCCCACCAACAACAAAAAGAAAGAAAAGAGAGAGAAGCCCAATGAAAGTTTGTTGGTCAGTTTACGTGCTGGATTGGATAATGTTCCACAGGAATTCACATCCATTTAGACTCTGAGACCTTATTTAGAAACAGGGTGTTTACAGATCTAAATATGTTAAGATGAGGTCATACACGATAAGGGGTTTCCTAAATCCAGTTTGACTGATAAACTTCTAACAAGAGGCAAATTTGGACACAGAGACACAGAGAGGAGAATGGTGTGTGGAGACAGATGCAGAGATTGGAGTAATTGGAGATCTACAAGCCAACAATTGCCAAGTATTACAGGCAACCGCCAGAAGCTGAGAGAGGGGTATGGAACAGAATCTCCTGCAGAGCTTTCAACAGGAACCAACCCCACTGACAACTTGATTTCAGACTTCTGGCCTCCAGAACTGTGAGACAGTAGATTTCTGCTCTTTTAAACCACACTGTTGTGGTGCTTTGTTACAGCAGCCACAGGAAACCAACACAATTGGTTTGTCTCCTGTTGATTTACAAAAAATGTGTTTTTACACTCCATGTAGCAAGAATGGGAAACTGTCTGATGAACACTAAGAAAATTTAGTTTCCATTTCTAACTTTAGAGATATGTCAGAATTCAAGCCTTCCTGAAAAATGTTCACTATTTGTAGGCTTTCCTCTTAAGGAGGTGACCAAGAAAGGGAAGGAATCTCATGTTGTGAGGCAGGAACTCTGCCTGTCACCAGAGGATGGCTTTGTACTATAAAAGTAATGGCACTGGACCAGCTGAGGCCATAAGAAGATACAGCTCAGAATGTTTGGTGAGCCGAAGTCAATCAAACACAAGAACAACAAAATATAAATAATATAAATGACCAAACTATGGAACCTTGCTTCTTGGATACACTCCATCTGGAAAATTGTATATCTGAACATAGATTTTATCATGTACTAGTACTTAAATGATCCACAATCAAGAACTTGGTTAATAAATACAGAAACTCCATTCAATAGACTATTATGATAATTTACACTAGAAATTGTTAGAAGGAAGTTATATCAATATGAAAAATCAAGTTGGTTACAAAATACTATTTACAGTACATTTCCATTTGTTGGAAAGAAAAACATTAGCTGATAGATAAGAAATAAAGAAAATGAAAAATAAAGAAATTGATAAAATTAAAGTACCAATAAATCTCCTTATTTCAAAGCAGAGCCTAAAATTAAAATAATTTAACTAGAACTGTGAGATTTTGCTGATACCTCTAGATTCAACATGAGCATGCAATAAACCAATATCCTCAGAACAATAACCAGAGATCAAAATCTCTAAAGAACTCTGGTAAGAGGACAAAAAAAAATCTTTAGCATATATTTCAATTATGTGATCTATAAAAAAAATTGTTTGTTTTCAGATGCACTTAGTTAATAAGTCCCCTAATTCAAGAAGCGGCTGTTCTCCTTGGTCAAGCAGTTGAACTAGAATAGGAGGAATTATTCTCATCTTTATTTTGATGACTGAAGCCCTTCTTCAGGCCCCATGAATCTGATTCTTTTTTTTTTTTTTTTTTTCGAGACGGAGTCTCGCTCTGTCACCCACGCTGGAGTGCAGTGGCCGGATCTCAGCTCACTGCAACCTCTGCCTCCCGGGTTCACGCCATTCTCCTGCCTCAGCCTCCCAAGTAGCCGGGACTACAGGCGCCCACCACCTCACCCGGCTAGTTTTTTGTACTTTTTAGTAGAGACGGGGTTTCACTGTGTTAGCCAGGATGGTCTCGATCTCCTGACCTCGTGATCCGCCCGTCTTGGCCTCCCAAAGTGCTGAGATTACAGGCTTGAGCCACCGCGCCCTGCCCCCATGAATCTGATTCTTAAGAAACATTCACTTCCGTCTGCCTGAAGCCGAGGCCAAATTCTAGGCTGCTACGCTCAGGAGCAAACCAAAATGTGAAAGTCTGCCTGTGGCTGGATGGTAATTTCTGAAGGTAGGTGGTGGGCTTCTTGAATGGATCGAACTAAAGAGATAGCCACAGGGATCCAGCCAAGGTAAGCATCCTCCAAATGGTCTGACAGTGCAGAGTTCAAATGTGTGAGCAGTGAGAAGTCCGCTTTAGCTGGGAAACCAACAAGCAGAAAGTATTCTATTAAAGGGATGTCAAAGGAGGAAAGCAGGTCAGCGATGGAGAGGGGAAAGGTATGAAAAACTAGGCTGAGTAAGATTTTTTCTGCAGATAGAAGTTATAGGAGAAGTCAGCTGAAAAAACAAGACTTCCCTGAACCACTTAACCCTGCAGAAATCCTCCAACCCTGGACCAACTGATTCAGCCTCTTCCTCCACCAGATATGCATCAGGCCTTCCTCACTGTTCCTGTGTTTGTTTGCTTGTTTCTTGAGTTACTGAAATATCTGCCCTGACCTTCCCATGACAACAAAGTGTTTGTCTGCTCTCCTTGCTTGATTACATTCTGTTAACCACCTTTACTGCTGAGAGTCTGAGACCCAAGGAGTCACGTAAGAGCCAGGAACGACACGACCTCTCCACACGTGCATCATGGGGCCCTCCTACCATTGCAAACTATATCCAGAAGAAGGGCTCCTTGTTTGAAATATGGAGGCATTGTTAGTGGCAATTAAATTGAAGTTTGTATGTGAACGTAAGTCTACAGATGTCTGGCTTCTTATAGAGTAATTATAAGGCTGAAAGATAAAAGTAGGTTTGATGTGGAGAAGATGCAGAAAATATAAACCATTTCAGGCAAAAACGTTGAGGCAATAAATGCTTTTGCTCTCCCAGATTTAACATATTCATTCACCAATATAAGCTCACTTAATAAATACCTAGAAGCCATCTCATGAGCATAAAATATTAATAATGATCTTATGTATCACCAAAAACTGAAAACTGAGAGGATCACAAAAATAGAATATAAAAGAGTAATTAACATCAATAATTTGTACTACTTCCAAATGGTCAAACTAAAGAGCCTCTTTTACAAGTCAAACTATAAACTATGTAAATTGGTCAGTAAAACACATCACTAAAGATTGAGATAAGAGACCATATCCTGTGTAAAACTTCAAATAATTCAGAAGCAAATCCTTAGCTGACAGAGAACAATGACACACCTGACTTTCTCAGGCCTCAGCAACCTATGGATATAAAGACAGTAACATAAAAAAATTACAAACCCTCTAATTCCACTGTTTTATACTCCACATGCACAAATTGGCATCCACAGGCCTCAGGGATCTGTTATTTCTGCCTTAGGCTGTCTTATAAAAGCACGTATGTTTTTTGTTTCCTCTAGTTCCTCTTTATTGTTGATGATTGACAGAAAAAGCCACCTGAGAGTAGTGCCTGGCAGGTGACAAAGGGACTGACATCAAAGAGGGAATACTGAGGTTCAGGCATAGGGTGCCCTAAATTCTACTCTGTGCCATTCAGCCACCCTGCACCAAAAGTGCCACACTGGATTCTGCAGGGGCAGGGACGTCTTTCCCCACCTCTTAGTTGTGCGACTTTGTCACCAAGGCCACAAAGCAGTATATCTTATACACTTGAACTTTCCTCATGGAAAGGACTCCTTTCCTCTCCGCCTGTACACCTTTCCTTTAGGCTCAGAAGTAAGTCCATGAGCTGGGAAGGCAGAGCAGTACATGTAACAAGCATCATGCTGTCTTCCCCATCCCCATCCGTCCTGCAAGGGCCCATGGAAACCTCCGGACAAGCCGTGTCCCCCTTGCTCAGGCAAGCAGGTAACAGAGTGCGCTGTGCTTCCCCTATCAGCCCATCAGACATGCTCCTTGCATCCTGAATTCCAGCAGTGCTCATGGTTCACTCAGTCATTCAGTAAGTCAGCAAATACTCACTGCAAATCTACCCTATTCCATATAGTAGAAATGTAATGATAAAAGCAAATCTGGCCCCTACTCTCATAGAGTTTACAGTCCAGTGGGAGAAGCACATATTATTCAAATAATGATACAAATAGAGGTACGCATACCATGGCAGTAAGAATAGATGCTGCTAGGAAAAAGTGCATAGAGAGGGAATCCTTCTGCTCACTGAGTGAGAAATGTGCTTGAGAAAGTCATTAGAGAGTGAACTAGGTGAGGTCAGTGGGGGGGTACCCTAGTGAGAGTGCTCAAGGCAGTGAAGAAATTTAGGTTCAAAATGATACTTTCTGCTTACATATTGATTTACCTAAAATTATCAAGTTCCTATAAAACACAGTGATAGATACTGGGTAACACTGTGTAGTAACTTCAAAAGATATGTATATAATCTTTGATTCCAAAGAGTTTAAGGTCTAATAGAGAAGACGGGGAAATGGACTTTTATGGGAATGTGATAGCTACCATAAGAAAGTTACGCATAAGGGACTAAGGGAGTCTCAGGCTACAGGATCAGGCAAGACTTCCTAGCTAGAGGCCAGTGAGGGGAAGGCTGGGAGGATGGGATTTCCAGGAAGAGCAAAGGGCCAGGACAAAGGCACAGAGACATGAAACAGCATGACCTGCTCAGGGATCCACAGGAAGTTGAGTTTGGCTTATGAGCAGGATGTGAGCAGATGGAGGTCAAGAATGTGATAGGAGATGAGGCTGGACAGGCAGAAAAACTAGAGATTCTAAGAGGAGAGGCCTTGTGTGTAAAGTTGAGGATTGGAACCTTATCCAAAAAGGAACAGGGAGATAATCAAAGATTAAAAAGAGAGATCGAGAACGATTTCTTCTTTTATTTTGTTTTGTTTTCTCTCTCACTACCTCCAACAGTGAAATGTACTAAGATTTCAAAAGAAGTTCAAAAACTCATAGTGACTGATCCCAGCTCTATTTTATCATTTTTTTGCAGGTTTATTTCCCCTGTTGGATGTTACCACACAAAATCCCCAGGTGCTTTTCAAAGTATGTTACGTTTCCTCCAGTTTAGTAAATCAGCGAGTTTATTTGCTTTCATTACACTGCCTTGTGTTTTAGTGGGCAGTAAGCCATTCTGGCACTGAGTGAAAATTAATGTTTTTAGCAATAGTGTGGTCACATGTGTGACACAGATGCTAGAGAAGAAGGTTTTTTTTTTTTTTTAGTATCATAACATTTGTTGAACATAAATGAAACAGCTATTGAGAAGCAATGATAGTGCTTACTCTTGAATAAACTGAGCATCTTAGAATATAGGTCTTTATATATATATATTTTAATATTATCTCTGATACATACAAAAGGATTTACTAACATATATTTATATTGTAAAGTGTAATAATATATTAAATTCCCATGAACCTACTATCCAATGAACACATCATGAATAAGTTACATCTACCTATGTATTCCTTTCCTATCTCATGTCACCACCTCCACATAAACTGGAGAGTGACACCATTCTGAGTTTTGTGTTAATCTTTACTTTTTAAAAATAGCTTTGGTAAAAGGGGATGCATGTCTAAATATACTGCTTAATTTTTGTGGATTAAACATTATCCTAATGGTGTCATATTACTTATGGTCTTTTGGGACCTTTTTTTTTTAATAACTCCACATTAGATTTCTGAGATTCATATATTACTGAGTGTTGCTATGGATCATTAATTTTCACTGCTGTATAATATTCCATTGTGTAAGTGTAACCAATTTTAAACTCTTTGCTGTGAACCTGTCACCTAGATACATATTGAAGAATTTCTCTGGGGGTATATATTAGGTACAGAATTGCTGAGTTATGACCATCCCTAGGACCCATGATCTTCAGATTCTCCAAGGATGACATGAATGAAAAAAATATTAAAGGCAGCTAGAGAGAAGGGGCAGGTCAATTGGTGCATTTAGCCCATTTATATTTAAGGTTAGCTATTGATACGTGTGAATTTGATCCTGTCATCATAATGTTAACTGATTATTTTGCAGATTTTATTGTGTGGTTGCAGTGTCACTGGTCTGTAGACTTAAGTGTGTTTCTGTGGTGGCCAAAAATGACCTTTTGTTTCCATATTTAGCACTCCCTTAAGGACTTCTTGTAGGCAGATCTAGTGTTAACCAATTTTCTTAGCACTTGCTTGGCCGAAAAGGATCTAATTTCTCCTTCACTTATGAAGCTTAGTTTGGCTGGATATGAAATTCTTGGTTGGAGTTTCTTTTCTTTAAGAATGCTGAATATACAGGACCCCAATCTCTTCTGGCTTGTAGGGTTTATGCTGAAAGCTCTACTATTAGCCTAATGGATTTCCCTTTGTAGGTGATCTGCCCTTTCTCTCTAACTCCCTTTAATATTTTTTTTATTTCATGCCATCCTTGGAGAATCTAAAGATCATGTATCTTAGGGATGGTCATTTGTGTGGTATCTCACAGACATTCTCTGCATTTCTTGAATTTGAATGAATGTTGGACTCTCTAGTGAGGTTAGGGAAATTTTAATGTACAATATGCTAAAGTACGTTTTTCAAGTTGCTTGACTTCTCTCTCTCTGTTTGGGATGCCAACAAGTGTAGATTTGGTCTCTTTACATAATCCCATGTTTCTCCATGTTCCTCGGAGACTTATTTCATTGTTTTTATTCTCTTTTTTTTTTTTTTTTTTTAATTTTTGTCTGACCGAGTTACTTTGGAGAGCCAGTCTTCAAGTTCTGAGATTCTTTCTACAGCTTGGTGTGTTCTGCTGTTAATAATTGCAATTGTGTTATGAAATTCTTATGGTGTGTTTTTTAGCTCTCTCAGATTAGTTTCATTCTTTCTTATAATGGCCATTTTGTCTCTCAGCTTCTGTAACATTTTATTGTAATCCTTAGAATCCCTGGATTGGGTTTTGACTTTCTCCTGAACCTCAGTAATCTTCATTCCTGTCCATATTTTGAATTCGGTGTCATTTTAGCCATTTCAGCCTTGTTAAGAACACTTGCTAGGGAACTAGTGTGCTCATTTGGAGGTAAAAAAAAAAACCACTCTGACTTTTTGAATTGCCAGATTTCTTGCGTTGGTTCCTCCTCATCTGTGTGGACCGATGTTTTGTTAACTGAGTAATTCAAGTATAGTCAGTTGACTTCATTTCTGGATATTTTCAGAGGGCTGAGGCTTTCTGCAAGGTTTTTATTATTTGTAGCTGAGTTCTTGTCCTTGGTTTCACAAGTGGGTATATTAGCAAAGTACTTTTGGTGTTGAAGTTTGCACTATGATCCTGTAGATGATGCAAAGTACTTTTGGTGTTGAAGTTTGCACTATGATCCTGTAGATGATGCTAAAGTATAGTGACCAGTAGGTCGGCTCTTGCTCCGCTACATGGCTCCTCTGTCTTTCTATAAAGTTGCAGCCATACCCCCTCTCAGTGCTCTGAAAGTACAGGTTCCTCCCCTACTCTAGTGCTAGCTGCAGATCTCAGCATGGCACCCCCAGCCTACACACTGCAGCTTTGGGGTGATCTCAGGGTTTATGTTGTCTCCCCAGCTTGCAGGCAGCAGAAGGGACCTTCACAGTGGCTGGGACAGAAAGCCTTTCACTTGTCTTTTGGACCTCCACCCCAGAGAAACCCAGAGCCACTACCAATCTATGCAACCAGCCTACAGTTGAGTGGCTGTGTTGTGGGCCAAGCTAGGGGGCCCTACCTGTTGACAAGCAGGCAGGGTGGGGGTTCACAGGGAAGACCCACTGACCTCTTCTCCTTAGGGCATCTGTGGCCTGCTGGAGGTGTGGATAAAGTGCTCAGGGTCTTTGTTCTTTCCCCAGTCTGAGGGCCACAAGGTGGGTACCACTGCACTGGCAGTGGCAGAGGGGCTTTCAGTTGCCTCTGGGAGCTCCATCTCACAGGAACACAGCACTACCAATGGAAATGTTCGGCGGAGGGTGTGGGGCGGCTGTGCTGCTGGCACAAGCTGGGGACTTTGCTTGGTGAATAGTGGGGGGTCAAGGACTCACAGGGAAGAGAGACTGGGCTCCTCTTCGCGTGGCGACTGTGGCATACTGGAAGTGCAAATGAAGACTTCAGGCTCTGTGTTCTTTCCCCAGTCCAAAAGCAGCAAGGGCAGAACTGCTGCAGTGGCAGTGGCAAAGAAGCTGTCACTTGTCCCTGGGAGCTCCACCCCTGGGAAACCCAGAGCCACTACCAGTGAGTGTGCTCAGCTAGGGGCGGGGCAGCTGCTCTGTGGTCCCAAGCTAGTGAGAAGTTGGGTAGTAGGGACTCACAGGGAAGAGAGGCTAGGCTCCTCTCCATATGATGAATCCAGAGCAGCAAAAATGGTGGTAGACCTCCTACCTCTAGGAACTACATCCCAGGGAAGCGCAGAGATGCTGTTGGCCAGAGAGCCCAGATGGTGTTGTGGTGGCCACACCAGGGTCCCAGGCCAATGGGCCTTGTTCAGTGAGATACAGTGAAGACAAAGCCTACCATCCTTCCGCTGCTCAGCCCCGTAGATTTTGCCCCTATCCTGGGTGTGTGCAAGGGAGCCCAGCCTCTCCCATTGCCAGAGCTGTAGCTGCTGGTCCTAGGGTGCCTGGGGATCCAAGCCCCCTGGGACTTTGTGTGTGTCTCTGCAGCAGCTCTGCCCAGACTGCGTAGCTTTTGTGTCAGACTGGAGGCCCCAGTGGTGGAGGGGGGAGGGGGTCAGAGATAACACAGGTGATCTCCTGAGCCCAGGGTTACAAAGGTCCATGGCAGAAATGTGGGTGCCCAGGGATTCTCACTCACTCACCATTTCCCTGCCTTGGGAGACCTCTCTTGACCCCATGTCACTCCCAAGTGGGCAGTTTTCCTGTTTCACTCTTCTCCATTCTCCATGGGTCATGTTGCTTCCCTGATGAATCCCAATGTGACCACCTGGATGATCCAGTTGAGGAGCTAGTGTTTACTCCCCACTCTTCCTTCTCTCCATGACAGCAGGGCACACCAGCTGCTTCTAGTCAGCCATCTTGGCCCCTCTCCTGTTACCTTGTTTTAATAAAATATTCCTTATTCCAAAACTAGAACAATATTTTTCTATATTCTCTTCCTAAAGTTTTCCTTTTAGCAAAAGTCCTTATCTGTTTAAGTTGACTCTAGTGTATAGCATAAGACAGGAATTCAATTTTAGTTTTTTGAATGAATGCTCAGTTGTCCCAGCACTGTTTATTGAACAATTCTTCCTTTCTTCATTGATCTTTAACACCCCTGTGCCACATGTTTTCTATGGCCCCTGGGACCCATTGATTTTCCCTTCTTAGTCTCCTTTGTATCACAAGAGCTAGAAACCCAGGAGCTGAATTTTCCAAACTTCTTTGCCAATAAGGTTTAAGATACAGTGCTGTCAAAAAAAATGCACTTACACAAATTTGGAAGACAGTAGGGCGGTAGAAACAATTCACTCGTAACAATAATTGCAGAGGAAATACAGACCTGGGTAGGTGTGAGGTTTTACATATATGGTAGTCACAGTCTTGGGGCTGCAGTTTGGGGATGCTGTGACCTCAGCAGGCATGTCCGACAGTTTGCTGACCTCTGAATAACCTCTACAGATGGCTGTGGCAGTGGATCATACAGCTAATGGCACCTTCTTTTCCCATATATTTGCCCTTCCAGCCCTTCAATAATTTGTGCATATCTTCCTGTTTTAAATTCCTCCTACTTAAAATACTGAATGATTTCTGGTTTCTTCATTGCACCTAAAAAATAGACCACTTCTGTCAAATATCATAATTTCATTTATGAACAGGTCTATTCCTGAATTTTCTATTATGTGTCATTGGTTGTTTTACCTGTCCCTGAGGCCATACAGAGCCTTAGTTATGGCTTTCAATAAACCTTGGTATCCGTAAGGTAAGTCTTCTTAGGGCTCATGTTATGGTTTGGATATGATTTGTCCACACCAAAAGTCATGTTGAAATCAGCTCATGATCATCCCCAGTGTGGCAGTGTTAGGAGGTGGGGCCTAACGGGAGGTGTTCTGGTCATGGGGTGGATCCCTCAGAAATGACCTGTGTTTTCTAATAGTAGTGAGTTCTCACTCTCAAGACTAAATTAGCTGTCTTGGAAATGGATCAGTGCCTGCTTGCCAAGAAGATGCTGTGGCCATGCTCCTTGAGCTTCCCAGCCTGCATAACTAAGAGATAAATAAACTTCCTTTCATTATAAATTACCCACTCTCGGGTATGCTGTCATAGCAGCCAGTGAACCTCTTCTTCTTCGTAAATACTTTGGTTGCTCTGAGCTCTTTGCTATTCTATGCCTACTTCAGAGTTACCTTGTCCAATTCATTTTAAAAAGTTATACTTTTTATTACACTTGCATCAAATCAATTGATACATTTTTTGAAAATTAACATGTGTTCACATTTTAGAAGAATCATTTCAGTAATGGTGAGTGCATTCAGTTTGGTGAGGTCAAACTGAAGGATAAAAAATTCTAAGTAGAGAGTTGCACATGCAATTAGGTGAAATAAGGCAATGACAATGAGAATGAAGAGATTTTATGCTATGTTTATGAGATAAAACAATATAAAGATATACTGACTAAAAGGGAAAAATTATGGCTAATAACACCTTCTGGGCCCCAGTGTGCTATTCCTTACCATAAATACCAAAGCAGTCTGCATAGGGCCAAGTATGATGAGACTAGTTTAGGACATGTTGAGTTCTGGTGACTAAGAGATTGCTGAGTGAAAATGAGGGTGAAATTCTCAGAAAGGAATGAGCTGTATTTGTAGAGTTAACAGTCATGCAAATATGAGTGATTGTAGAAGCCAGTGTAGAAAAATGTACCCACCTTTGGGATCAAACTAGGAGAATTGTCATTTTAAAGAGATCGCAAGAAAAGGAGCTAGTGACAGATACTGAGAGAACTGTCCAGAGACAAAGCAGAAAATCTAGCTAAGAAAACCTTTGTGAAACTCAAAAGAGCAGTTTTAGAAAGGAGGAAACTGTTATCAGTGTTAAATAACTAAAGAAAAAAATATATATCCACTCTATTTAGTAATATAAAGTTAATTGTTGGAAATAATTTCATTGCTTTTCGACGGACAGAAGAAAAAGTATTATCAGTTGAACAGTAAATGGCAAATGAGGAAGGGAGATAGTGTAAGAATAGACAAGTCTTCTCAAGAAGCTTGGCTGCAAAGAGAAAGAGATACAGAACAGTAGCTAAAGGGCAATGGGGCATCAGAGGAAATTTTTCTAAAAAACATGTTTGTATGTAGAAGGGATCAAACAAAACACAGAGAAAGAAAAATGGATGGCTAATGATCCAAGGCCTCTGTCAAGTCAGAGGACACACTACAATGCAAGTAGTTGGATGGATGGATTAGACTTGGGCAGCAAGAGGGACAATCTTTTATGGAAAATAGAAAACACTGAAATCCTGGGTCCTGATGGAAATACATTTTGTAAGTGTTTTGAGGTTGTAGGCATGAGGAAGTTATTATTTTTGTTTGTTTTCTCAGTGAATTTGAAGGTATGATCGTATCCTGAGAGTAAGAGAGGATATGGCAGAGGAAAGGATTTGAAGAGGGTGTTAGTCAAAGTTGAGAAGAGCTATTGAGATAAAAGAGAGAAGCAGTTCACTAGCTGCATGGAGAATGATTCCAGGCAGCACTGAGAGTACGCCTAATGTGGAAGGGTTTGTCCAAACTGCTGAATGATTTTCCCCAGTAGATCACGGAAATTTGAGGCAGCATGTTTCAGTTTGTCCCAAAACTTTTATACATGGATTTCACTATGGTGACATTGGATACATGCCATGAAATCTTACATGACTTTTATTGCAAACTGGTATGGGCTGAGTGGCAGATAGAAAAGATTGCCACAATTAGACCCGTAGGAAGAAACAGAAGAAAAATTAAACCATAGTATGTGGCAGGTTAAAAAGACAAAATACTGAATAAGAAAATAGTCTAACTTTGGCTGGTTTGGGGTTATACCAAAAGATATTGATATGTGGCTAAGAGCAACAATTATTCTTTATATAGGATTAAGAAATGAAATAGCATCCCACTACCAGTGACAACTGAAAAACATGTGGGGAAGCCACCATTCAAAGATGCATTTGTACAGGATGGTGATTAACCAACTCCAGCCAGCAGATCAGATATCCTGTTCTTAAAGAAACTTAATAAAACTGTAGGACATATTGATTTTGCTCTTCCTCTAGGCAGAAATATGCCAAGGATTTCCACCAAGAAAATAAATAATCTTGAGCTTTCCTAAGAAAGCAAATGTGGAGTTACAGAGTCTCAAAATGAATCCAGGGATAGGGCTAGTCCAGCACGCAGCTAATATTATAAAGATTCATTGCCAAGTGCTGTGTTAACAAAGATGAAACACCTATCAAAGGATCTGGAGATTTTTTTCCCTAAAATACACACAGGAGAAATGGAGACAGAAAAGCAAGTAATAACTTGATGAACTGATAAGCCATCTGTGAAGTAGAGATCCATCAGGTGCCCCATGAGAGGCAGTTCTGGAGAGTTCCAGGGGAATGGTTTGATACGTTGTTAATCACTGAGACTCCAACAGCACAGCTGTTACTTGAAAATGTGAGAGGTTGGTGCAGAATGTTCCAGAGGGGAGCTGTGAAGCATCAGAGCTTACCTTGTTCCCTTGGATGTGAGGTCAACAGGCATCTGCCACAGTGGCTCATGAAACAGCATTGGCTGAGCTGGTCACCGATCACACACTGCAAATTAAAAGTGGTTTCTTAGCTAAAACAGACTATGAAATAGCTACAAGAATGCTTCTCTATTCAATATGTCAAGGGCACACATGAGCTGCAATCTACAGTGGAAATTAAGGGAAAAAAGTTGATGGTAGGAGAAAGGGAACCCAGGAAAGAAAAAGAAAGAGCAGAAATCTCTCTGTCCATCCCTCTCATCTTTTCTTCTACTTTTTTTGTAGAAAAATTCACTGTTTTCCCATGTGCCACTGTCCAGGAGGGAGCTATATTGAAATAACATTTCCAGAAATTATTGTCAACTTTTATCTGCTCCTCCTAAAGGGAGGAGGGGTGATTTATCTACCTTGTAGATACGCTACTTTTAGCAAACTGGAATAGAATAGCGTATCTTTAATCTGATTACAGGCTATGGAAAACTTCTATAGCAAATATCATGTTTAATAGGAATTTAATAGGAGTTTAATGGTGACATATTAAAAGCTTTCACTTTGCCTAAGCTCAAGAACAAAACAAGGATATCAGTTATTATTGACCCTTTGAATTATACTGGAGGTCCTAGGTAGTACAATAGAAAATACAAATAAATAAAAGATATAAATACAAATAAAATATCTTGGAAAGTAAGAAAAGAAATCAACCGCTCTTATTCATAGAATATATAATTATGAGCACTGAAAAATTCTTAAACTACAATTAACAAATTAAGAAATAAATCTAACAATGTTTCTGGATAAAAACTCAGTATTTAAATAAATAAAGAATATATATATACAATAGTGCATATAATTAGGAAGTAATTTTTTAATCAGAGGTTTTACAATAGCATAAAAAATATTCAAATGTCCAGGAATAAATTAAAGATATATAAGACCTCTACACAAAAGAATAAAAGACAGAGAGAAATTTAAAAATAGCTAAATACATGGAGCGATATATCTCATTTATGGACTGGAATATTTATTATTCTAAAGCTTCCTTTTTCTGATTCAGTACAATTCCAAATAAAATTACAGCTTTTCTATGGAAATGGCAAGAGCCAAGAATAAGAAAAACTATCCTGAAGAAGAATAACCAAATAAGAGGTTTTATAGCACCAGAGATTAAGATATAATAAAGTTTCAGTAGTTAAGGGAACATTGTTTTGTCATCTGAATAGACAATTAGAAACCAATGAAAGAGAGTAGAAAATTTATAATTATACTTATATTTACATGATGTCTCCTGAAATTTGATAAAAGCTCCACTACAATGGGGAAAGGATGACCTTTTCAATAAAGAGCACCAGATCAATTGAGCATCCATATGGGGGGAAAAAGTGCATTTTCACCACACTATTCATTGTATACAAAAATTCATTTCAGATAGATTGTAGACCTCTATTTGAAAGATAAAACAAAAATAATTCTAGAAGAATATATAGGAGAATATATTCATGACCTTGGAACAAGAAAAGATTGATTAAACAAGACACAAAGAAAATAGTATTTATAATAACAGACACAGAGTAATTGGCCTGGATTGAAAACCATGTGGCAGTAATTACTAAAGCTATATATATTCATATTCTATAAACTCTAAGTTCTACTTCTAGAGGTATACCCAAAAGCATGTGCATATATGTGCACCAGAGACCTGCACAAATTGTCTTACAAGAATGATTTATCATAGACCCCTAGTGGAAACAACCTAAAGCTTCATAGATAATAGAATATATAAGTTGTACTATATTCCTACAATGGAATATTATAGAACAATGAGGAACATCAGACTACTGCTACATGCTGTGACTTGGGTGAATAATTTTGAGAACAAGAAGCCCAATACAAGGAATGCATATTATATGATTCCATTTTTATAAAGCTCTAAAAACATGTTAAACTAATTTATTGAGATAGAAGATACTAGAATAGTAGTTAATTTGTTGGAACTATAATTACTATGCATTGACATGAGGGAGGCTGTGAAGAAGTTTGTGTTCTATTTCTTGATCATAGGTATGTTCAATTTGTAAGGCTAATACTTTATAATATTTTATTTATACTTCAGAAAAATAATATGCAAAATAAAAATCACAAATGCAAACTGCACTTTCACTCCTTAAGACTTCAATGCCTTTTCATACTTAAGATGAAGGAATGAATACACTACTCTTGCTCTTATAGAATGTATTAAAGAAAATTTGAAAAATCAATCTAATGAGTTGCTGATTGGTATAGTGGGGTGTAACAAAAACAGCATGAACATATCTCAGTTTAAGCACTTGCATTTACATGTGGCAGCTTTGTGGCCTCGTTGACCTTGGTTTCTTTATCTATAAAGCAATGGCAATAGTATTCCTCTTCCCCTACTTTGATATCCTCACTCAACCTGGAAAACATTTTTCTTTCCACATTTTACCCTAAATTCTGGCTTCTTGGTGAAACTTTTTTCTATTCCTCATGCTGATTTTAATAATCCTTCCCTGCTTCTCTATCCACACTTTCAACATACTTACTGCTTTGATCTGAGTGTTGGTGTCCTCCCAGAATTCCTGTGCTGGAACTTCATTTCCAATGTGATAGTACTAAGAAGTGGGCCTTTGGGAGGTGATTAGGTCCTGAGGGCTCTGTCCTGAATGGAATTAGTGCCCTTATAAAAATGATTGAACAGAAAACCAAACACAGCATGTTCTCATTCATAAGTGGGAGTTGAACAATGAGAACACATGGACACAGGGAGGGGAACATCACACACTGGGGCCTGTCGGGGGGTGGATGGCTCGGGGAGAGATAGCTTTAGGAAAAATACCTAATGTAGATGATGGGTTGATGGGTGCAGCAAACCACCATGGCACTTGTATACCTATGTAACAAATCTGCACGTTCTGCATATGTATCCCTGAACTTAAAGTGTATGTGCGTGTGTGTGTGTGTATATATACTTTATATATATAAACTTTATATATATATAATATATACTTTATATATATATGATATATATATGATTGAAGGAGCTTGCTTGTCTCTTCCTTGTCTTCTGCCATGTAGAGACAAGGTCTTGCCCCTCATCCTGTTCCTCCCAATAGCAAGGCTAAGGCCCACCTTGGAAGCAGAGAGCAAGCCCTCACCAGACACTGAATCTGCTGGCACCTTGATCTTGGACTTCCCAGCATCCAGAACTGTGAAAATAAATTTCTATTGTTTATAAATGACACAGTCTAAGATATTTTGTTATAGCAGTACAAACAGACTGAGTCACTTACATTATAGTACAGATGCTCCTCAACTTACAATGGGATCACATCCTCATAAACCCATTGCAAGTTGAAAATATCACATCAAAATGCATTTAATCAGCCTAACATACTGAACATCAGAGCTTGTCCTAGCTTGCTTTAAATGTGCTCAAAACACCTACATTTGCTTACAGTTGGGCAAACTCATCTAATGTAAAGCCTATTTTATGAGAAAAGTGTTAAATATCTCATATAATTTACTGAATACTATACTGAAAGTGAAAGACAAAATGTTTGTACGAGTACTCAAAGTACAGTTTCTACTGAATGAGTATCACTTTTGCACCATCATAAAGTCAAAAAATCTTAAGTCAAACTATCATAAGTCAGAGACCATCTACATTAGATTTTTTTTCCCAATAGAAGGGAACTTCTAGAAGCTTCTAGAACACAAGGACTGATGTTTTGTATACCTGGAATGGAGCCCAATGCCTGACACATCAGTGCTCAATAAATATATGCATGAATAAATAAATGAGTGAATGAAAGTCAGTCTTACCTACCTAACCGAGAGACTGTAACAATCCTGTGGGTTCATATTACATGAAAGGGAAACGCTACACAGAGGTAAATGATTGCAGGATGATGCACAGGAATAAGCCACAGAATAGTTTCCAGTTTATCTTCTTCACTCATGAAGGAATACAGAATACACTAGCTGATTTTTGAAGAGTCATGATAACTGAAGGGTTTAAAAAATATTCATAGAACCTTCACTGAAACTCACAAACCCTGAAAAGACAGACAAATGACAACTAAAATAGGAATCTAGTCAGAAGTGACAATAAAACACTTGTCATGGAGACAGAGGCAATGTTTAAAACAAGCAGCCCTCAGGATTGAAATGCATTCTCCCTGTCTACTCCAAAACTCAATGGATGGGTAAATAATGTGAAAGGAAATCAGTATGTCCTACTACTATAAATGAGGCAATTAGACTATCTGTTGCACACACATTTATGAATAGTGGTGCCGGCAAGCATCTTCAAAAAGATGCATCTGCTTCTTTTGTGAAGAAATATATAATCAAACTCTCTCCTCTTTTAATAGATCATGGCCTACCTTTTTGTTTTGAGTTTATGTTACACAAGCTAATTTTCACTCTTTAGTTTACTAAAATAAAAGAACTCTAGTCAAACGACAACACATCAATATCACCATTGATGCCAACATTATGTTTTTCCTCAGGAACATTTAACAATTCTTCTCCCAACCCAGCACAACAGAAGATGTATAAGGAAGCAGTTTGACTGACTCTAGGGATTGGGTTTGGCCTGTAGAACACTTCATCTCAAAGTCAGCTGTTCAAATCCAGCCCCAAGTGAAGAGGATGAAAATATTTTCAGGTGTCGTGGGCTTAAATCAAGTTAAAGCCTTGATTCAGCTCCCTGAGGCAATATATTTTAGCATCTTATTCACAGCCTTACAGCAAGAAAAAGGTCTGCAGACACCCAGAGACTGAACTAGCCCTTTATCCAACATCCAGCTGCATTCTACGGGCCCCACCCAGTGTCCTATCAGGCCCCTCCCGTGAAGTAACAGCAAGATTTTCACTTCACATCTCTTACTGACACCTAAATTGTTACCTCCCACCACTGGGATGCTGGAAATGAAGCTGGGGATTTAAAAATAAAAAGCTATTCAATGCCTTCCTTCTCAAACAACGAGATGATTCAGAAAGAAGAAGAAAAACAAGAAAATTAAATACGGAATTACAAACTTTCCTGTACATGACTCTGAATACATAGTAATTTCCCTGATAAACTTTAAGATTTGGCCCAGGGAAAATATTCACCCCATTATGAATGTAATGGAGTTCCTATAAATATGATACACAACCTACTAACTTGCATACCAAATTAGATGCAGGAGACATTGCTGAATCAGAAACACCTGTTCCTGAATTTCTGTAAATACATAAGCTATTGAATCAAAATGATCACCAGCAGTAGTAAATCATATCAAAATCAAGCAAGATACACCTTATGGGTGAACAGATACATCACCAGGCAAATTAAAATATTGATATATTACCACTGCTAAAATTTTCCAAACACAATTACACAGAGCCTCACATTTTCAATATCACCTCATTCAATTTCTGATTTTATTTGGTTCTAAGATGACCTTATCACTTGACCAAAGTGAAACAAAGACACGGTAGTCAGGCTGTGGTTTGATCAAAGGGAAAACTCCTGGACTGAAAATCAGCAGAGCTCTCATCCTGACTGTGTCATCACCATGCTGCATTAACTTGATCAAGAAATGTCAATTATCTGGTCTATCCCTTCATCTGCAATACAAAGGTAGGAAAGGAAGGTAAAATAAGGTATTATGGGAAATTCCTTCCAGCTGCAGAACAGGCTTTTAGCAGCCTATATAAAAAATTTAATTATAATATAATTTCCCAGGCAAGATGGATGAATAGGAACAGCTCCAGTCTGCAACTCCCAGCAAGACCAACCCAAGGCAGGTGATTTCTGCATTTCCAACTGATGTACTTGACTCATCTCTTTGGGACTGGGTAGACAGTGGGTACAGCCCACGGAGGGCAAGCAGAAGCAGGGTGGGGCATTGCCTCACCCAGGAAGTGAAAGAGGTTGGGGAAATCCCTCCCCTAGCCAAGGGAAGCCATGAGAGACTGTGCTGTGAGGAACAGTGCACTCTGGCCCAGATACTACACTTTTCCCACAATCTTCACAACCTGCAGACCAGGAGATTCCCTTGGGTGCCTATACCACCAGGGCCCTGGGTTTCAAGCACAAAGCTGGGCAGTCCTTTGGGCAGACACCAAGCTAGCTGCAGGAATTTTTTGGGGTTTTTTTTTTTTTTGGACCCCAGTGACACCTGGAACACCAGTGAGACAGAACTGTTCACTCCCCTGGAAAGGGGTCTGAAGCCAGGGAGCTGAGTGATCTTGCTCAGCAGATCCTGCCCCCATGGAGCCCAACAAGCTAAGATCCACTGGCTTGAAATTCTTACTGCCAGCACAGCAGTCTGAAGTTGATCTGGGCCACTCCAGCTTAGTGAGGGGAGGGGCGTCCACCATTACTGAGGCTTCAGTAGGCAGTTTCCCCTCACGTTGCAAACAAAGCCACTGGGAAGTTCTGACTGGGCAGAGCAACAGTTCTGACCATCACAGCACAGCAAAGCCACTGTAACCAGACTGCCTCTCTAGATTCCTCCTTTCTGGGCAGGGCATCTTTGAAAGAAAGGCAACAGCCCCAGTCAGGGACTTATAGATAAAACTCCCATCTCCCTGGGACAGAGCACCTGCGGGAAGGGGCAGCTGTGGGTACAGCTTCAGCAGACTTAAACGTTCCTTCCTGCCAGCACTGAAGAGAGCAGTGGATCTCCCAGCACAGTACTCAAGCACTGCTAAGGAACAGACTGCCTCCTCAAGTGGGTCCCTGGCCCCTGTGCCTCCTGAGGGGGAGACACCTCCCAGCAGGGTTCAACAGACACCTCATACAAGAATGCTCTGACTGGCATCTGGTGAGTGCCCCTCTGGGATGAAGCTTCCAGAGGAAGGGACAGGCAGCAATCTTTGCTGTTCTGCAGCCTCTGCTGGTGATACCCAGGCAAACAAGGTCTGGAGTGGATCTCCAGCAAACTGCAGCAGACCTGTAGAAGAGGAGCCTGAATGTTAGAAGGAACACTAACAAACGGAAAGCAATAGCATCAACATCAACAAAAAGGGTGACCACTCAAAAACCCCATCCGAAGGTCACCAACATCAAATACCAAAGGTAGACAAATCCATAAAGATGAGGAAAAGCCAGCGCAAAAAGGCTGCAAATTCCAAGAACCAGAATGCCTCTTCTCCTCCAAAGCATCACAGTTCCTCATCAGCCAGGGAACTAAACTGGACAGAGAACAAGTGTGATGAATTGAGAGAAGTAAGCTTCAGAAGGTGGGTAATAACAAACTCCTCTGAGCTAAAGGACATGTTCTAATCCAGTGCAAGGAAGGTAAGAACCTTGACAAAAGGTTACAGGAACTGCTAACTAGAATAACTAGTATAGAGAAGAACATAAATGACCTGATGAAGCTGAAAAACACAGAACTAGAACTTCATGAAGCATACACAAGTATCAATAGCCAAATTGATCAAGCAAAAGAAATGATATCAGAGATTTAAAATCAACTTAATGAAATAATGCATGAAGACAAGATTAGAGAAAAAAGAATGAAAAGGAATGAACAAAGCCTGCAAGAAATACAAGACTATGTGAAGAGACCAAACCTACGTTTGATTGGTGTACCTGAAAGTGACAGGGAGAATGGAACCAAGTTGGAAAACACACTTCAGGATATTATCCAGGAGAACTTCCTCAACCTAGCAAGACAGTCCAACATGCAAATTAAGGAAATACAGAGAACACTACAAAGATACTCCTCGAGAAGAGCAACCCCAAAACACATAATCATCAGATTCACCAAACTTGAAATGAAGAAAAAAATGTTAAGGGCAGCAGAGAGAAAGGTCGGGGTACCCACAAAGGGAAGCCCATCAGACTAACAGTGGATCCCTCTACAGAAACCCTACGAGCCAGAAGACAGTGGGGGCCAACATTCAACATTCTTAAAGAAAACATTTTTCAACCTGGAATTTCATATCCAGCCAAGTTAAGCTTAATAAGTGAAAGAGAAATAAAATCCTTTACAGACCAGCAAATGCTGAGGGATTTTGTCACTACCAGGCCTGCCTTACAAGAGCTCCTGAAGGAAGCATTAAATATGGAAAGGAAAAACCAGTACTAGCCACTGAAAAAACACACCAAAATGTAAAGACCATCAACACTATGAAGAAACTGCATCAACTAATGGGCAAAATAACCAGCTAGCATCATAATAACAGGATAAAATTCACACATGACAGTATTAACCTTAAATGTAAATGGGCTAAATGCCTCAACTAAAAGACACAGACTGGCAAATTGGATAAAGAGTCAAGACCCAACGGTGTGCTGTATTCAGGAGACCTATCTCATATGCAAAGACACACATAGGCTCAAAATAAAGGGATGGAGGAAGGGTTTACAAGCAAATGGAAAGCACAAAAAAAGCAAGGGTTGCAATCCTAGTCTCTGATAAAACAGACTTTAAACCAACAACAACAAAAAAAGACAAAAAAAGGCATTACATAATGGTAAAGGGATCAGTACAACAATAAGAGCTAACTATCCTAAATATATATGCACCCAATACAGGAGCACCCAGAATCATAAAGTTCTAAGAGACCTACAAAGAGACTGAGACTCATACACAATAATAGCGGGTGACGTTAACACCCCAATGCCAATATTAGACAGATCAACAAGGCAGAAAATTAACAAGGATATTTAGGACTTGAACTCAGCTCAGGACCAAGTGGACCTAATAGACATCTACAGAGCTCTTCACCCCAAATCAACAGAATATACATTCTTCTCAGCACCACATCGCACTTATTCTAAAATCGAATCAACCATGTAATTGGAAGTAAAACACTCCTCAGCAAATGCAAAAGAACGGAAATCATAACAAACAGTCTCTCAGACCACAGTGCAATCAAACTAGAACTCAGGATTAAGAAACTCACTCAAAACCATACAACTACATAGAAACTGAACAACCTCCCCCTGAATGACTACTGGGTAAATAACAAAATTAAGGCAGAAATAAATAAGTTATTTGAAACCAATGAGAACAAAGACACGATGTACCGGAATCTCTGGGACACAGCTACAGCAGTGTTTTGGGGGGAAATTTATAGCACTAAATGCCCACAGGAGAAAGCAGGAAAGATCTAAAATTGACACCCTAACATCATAATTAAAAGAACTAGAAAAAAGAAGAGCAAACAGTTCAAAAGCTAGCAGAAGACAAATAAGATCAGAGCAGAACTGAAGGAGACAGAGACATTAAAAACCCTTCAAAAAAGTCAATGAATACAGGAGATGGTTTTTTTTTAAAGATTAGCAAAATAAACCATTAGCCAGATTAATAAAGAAGAAAAGAGAGAAGATCAAATAGATGCAATAAAAAAATGATAAAGGGGATATCACCAGTGATCCCACAGAAATACAAACTACCATCAGAGAATGCTATAAACACCTCTACACAAATCAACTAGAAAACCTAGGAGTAATGGATAAATTCCTGGACACATACACCCTCCCAAGACTAAACCAGGAAGAAGTTGAATCCCTGAATAGACCAATAACAAGATTGAAATTGAGGCAGTAATTAATAGCCTACCAACCAAAAAAAGCCCAGAACCAGAGAGATTCACAGCCAAATTCTACCAGAGGTACAAGGAGGAGCTGGTACCATTCATTCTAAAATGATTCCAAGCAACAGAAAAAGAAAGACTCTTCCCTAACTTGTTTTATGAGGCCAGCATCATCCTGATAACAAAACCTGGCAGAGACCCACACAAAAAAAGAAAATTTCAGGCCAATATCCCTGTTGAACATCGATGCAAAAATCCTCAACAAAATACAGGCAAACTGAATTCAGCAGTAAATTAAAAAGCTTATCCACCAAGATCAAGTCAGCTTCATCTCTGGGATGGAAGGCTGGTTCAACATATGCAAATCAATAAACGTAATGCATCACATAAGCAGAACCAATGACAAAAACCACATGATTATCTCAATAGATGGAAAAAAGGCCTTCGATCAAATTCAACACCCGTTCATGCTAAAAACACTTAATAAACTAGGTATTAGTGGAACACATCTCAAAATATTAAGAGCTATTTATGACAAACCAACAGCCAATACCATAGTGAATAGGCAAAAGATGGAAGCATTCCCTTTGAAAACCAGCACAAGACAAGGATGCCCTTTCTCACCACTCCCATTTAGCACAGTATTGGAAGTTCTGGCCAGGCAATCAGGCAAGAGAAAAAAACAAAGGTATTCAAATAGGAAGAGAGGAGGTCAAATTCTCTCTTTATTTAGAAAATTCCATTGTCTCAGCCCCAAAACTCCTTAAGCTGATAAGCAACTTTAGCAAAGTCTCATGATACAAAATCAATGTGCAAAAATCACAAGCATTCCTATACACCAATAATAGACAGAGAGCTAAATCATGACAGAACTTGTATTTACAATTGCTACAAAGGGAATAAAATACCAAAGAACACAGCTTACAAGGGATGTGAAGGAAATCTTCAAAGAGAACTACAAACCACTACTCAAGGAAAGAAGAGAGGACACTAACAAATGGGAAAACACTCCATGCTCATGGATAGGAATAATCAATATTGTGAAAATGGCCATACTGCCCAAATTAATTTAAAGATTCAATGCTATTCCCATCAAGCTACCATTAACTCTTGTCATAGAATTAGAAAAAACTACTCTAAATTTCATATGGAACCAAAAAGATCTGGTATAGCCAAGACAATTCTAAGCAAAAAGAACAAAGCTGGAGGCATCATGCTATGTGACTTCAAAGTATACTACAAGGCCACAGTAGTGAAAACAGCATGGTACTGGTACCAAAACAGACATATAAACCAATGGAACAAAACAGAGGCCTCAGAAATAACACCACACATCTACAACCATCTGATCTTTGACAAACATGACAAAAACAAGCAATGGGGAAAGGATTCCCTATTTAATAAATGGTGTTAAAAGAGCCCATATAGCCAAGACAATTCTAAGCAAAAAGAACAAAGCTGGAGGCATCACACTACCTGACTTCAAACTACACTACAAGCCTACAGTAACCAAAACAGCTTGGTACTGGTGCCAAAACAGATACATACATCCATGGAACAGAACAGAGGCCTCAGAAATAACACCACACATCTACAGCTATCTGATCTTTGACAGACCTGACAAAAACAAGCAATAGGGAAAGGATTTCCTACTTAATAAAGGGTGCTGGGAAAAGTGGCTAGGCATATGCAGAAAACTGAAACTGGACCCCTTCCTTACACCTTATACAAAAGTTAACTCAAGATGGATTCAAGACTTAAATGTAAGACCTCAAGCAATAAAAACCCTAGAAGAAAACCTAGGCAATACCATTCAGGACATAGGCATGGGCAAAGACTTCATCACTGAAACACCAAAAGCAATTGCAACAAAAGCCAAAATTGACAAATGGAATCTAATTAAACTAAAGAGCTTCTGCACAGCAAAATAAACTATCATCAGAGTGAACAGGCAACCTACAGAATGGAAGAAAATTTTTGCAATCTACCCGTCTGACAAAGGGCTAATATCCAGAATCTACAGGGAACTTAAACAAATTTACAAGAAAAAAAACAAACAATCCCATCAAAAGGTGGGCAAAGGATACGAACAGATACTTCTCAAAAGAAGACATTTATGCAGCCAACAAACATATGAAAAAAAGCTCATCATCACTGGTCATTACAGAAATGCAAATCAAAATGACAATGAAATACCATCTCATGCCAGTTAGAATGGTGATCATTAAAAAGTCAGGAAATAACAGATGCTGAGAGGATGTGGAGAATTAGGAATGCTTTTACACTGTTGGTGGGAGTGTAAATTAGTTGAACCACTGTGCAAGACGGTGTGGTGATTCCTCAAGGATCTAGAACTAGAAACACCACTTGACCCAGCAATCCCATTACTGAGTATATACCCAAAGGATTATAAATCATTCTACTATTAAGACACATCACATGTATGTTTATTACAGCACTATTCATGATAGCAAAGACTTGGAACCAACCTAAATGCCTTTGCAGTGACATGGATGAAGCTGAAAACCATCATTCTCAGCAAACACGGGAACAGAAAACCAACCACCACATGTTCTCACCCATAAGAGGGAGTTGAACAATGAGAACATATGGGCACAAAGTGGGGAACATCACACACTGAGTCCAATTAAGGGGGTAGGGGGCAAGGGGAGGGATAGCATTAGGAGAAATACTTAATGTAGATGACGGGTTGATGGTTGAAGCGAACCACCATGGCACGTGTATATCTATGTAAGATACCTGCACGTTCTGCACATGTATCCCAGAACTTAAGTGTAATTTTAAAAAAAGAAAAAAAAAAGAAGATCAAAATAAACAAACAAAACTTTATTTATCATAAATTAGCTCCATAAGGCCTTCTTTAGTAAGAGATATTCAAATACCATGTTTATATACATTATATTTTTATTTAAAAAAGTAGTACATACTAATTGCTAACTGATTCCTATAAATATTTTACTTTAATTTATATTTGAAATCTACCTTTATTCCAGACTTAAGGCTAAAAATTAAAATATGCTGGACTCCAAGAATGCCGCTTAGTCACAATCTAAATAAAAGCATTAATATGCCACTCCAAAAGTTGCTATCAAGAGAAACTAGACAGGCATAAGAGTATCAGAAGTCTTTCTACATTCTTGGACGTTCCTAAACATTGCTCCAAGGCTATGCAGTTGACCTGTGAACACTGTGGGGGCTAGGTGTGCCTACTTCCCACATATGCAAAAATCTGAGTAAAAATTTTGACTCCCCAAAAACTTAACTACAATAGCCTGCTGTTGATGAGAAGCGTTGCCAATAACATACAGTTGATTAGCATGTATTTATGTTATATGTATTATATACTGTGTTATTACAACTGTGTAAGCTAGAGAAAGAAAACGTTAAGAAAATCATAAGAAACAGAAAATACATTTACTATTCATTAAGTGAAAGTGAATCATCATAAAGGTCTTTGCATTTGTTTACATTTCTCTCAGTTGTAAATAGTACCTGTATGGTCTTTGTTTGTGTGCCTAAGTTTTAATAAATTTTAAAATTTTGTCATATATTCCTGTATATTTTATAGCACTAAATGATAAAACAGACTAGTATCTACACATATTTGATAGATTCACGGCATATTAAACCTTTCCTTCTTTTTTTTTTTTTTTTTAATATTTCCAGGCTGTGGTTCATCTGTGAATTTTTTCAGATTATTGCAAATTTCCAAAACACGTTCTAATGTATTTATTGAGAAAAATCTGCATATAGGAGGAGTTTGAACCCTCACAGTTCAAACTCATGTTACTCAAGGGTCAACTGCTTTTGTATTTTGTTTTCTACATGGAAAAGATGTTCACAGAGTCATCAGACATAGGGAAAAGGACTAGCCCACTTGATTCTCCTGACGCACAGTTCTGTGATGAGTAACTTTTCTAGACATTCCAAATAAAAACTTACTGCACTAAGGGCATATGAGGAAAGGTGGTAGGCATTCCTAGTTTTAAAAGACAATCTTTTCTTAGAGACAATAACAAAAGGTCATTAGAGAGTTGTCTAGAGTAAACAAATGTTCTTGCTCAGACCCAGTGTGATGGTTAATTTTGTGTATCAACTTGCCTGGGCCACAGTGCCCAGATATTTGTTCAAACATTGTTCTGCATGTTTCTGTGAAGGTATGTTTGGATGAGATTAACCCTTAAATTAGTGGACTTTGAGTAAAGCAGACTGCCCTCTATAATGTCGGTATACTTCATCAATCAGTTGAAGGCCTGAATAGAACAGAAAGGATGACCTCTCTGGAGCAACAGGGAGTTCTGCAGCAGACAGCCTATGGACTTGAGCTACATCATCAGTTCTCCCTGAGTCTGCTGCCTGCTGGTTCACCCTGCAGATTTTGGACTTGACAGCCTCCATAATTATGCAAGCCAATTCCTTAAAATAAATCTCTCTATATAAACATCCTATCAGTTCTGTTTCTCTGGAGAATCCTGACTAACATACCCAGGTTCCAATCCCAACTTGGCCATATGCTTGTTGTCTGGTGTTGGGTTAGTTACTTAAGTCAACTGAGCCAAGATCCCCTCATTTGTAAATTGGGGAAAGTAATGTGCCTGTGTCCAAGGGGTGCTGTGAAGATTAAATGTGATTGTGCACCTGTAGTATTTAGTATAGTTTATAACAGGAGTTGGCAAACTTTTTCTGCAAAGGGACAGATAGTAAATATTTGAGATGTTGCAAGCCAAGATGCAATGTCCTCAACTCTTGAACAACTGTTCTCGTGGAAATCTTTTTTTTTTTTCACATTTAAAAATGCAGAAGTCATTCTGAGTCCATAGATCGTACAAAAATAGACAGCAAGTTGGATTTGACCCACTGACCATAAGTTTGCCAACCCCTAGTTTACAATATGTATTAAACATGTATTAAATAATGACTTCTTGCTTCCCTAAAACATCAAAATTATGAAATAAATAGCATTTATCTCCTGGGCCCAGAATGCCCTTTCTATAGTCTTTTGCCCTCTTAATGGCACCTTTTCTCTGTTTCTTTTGAAGGGGCCTAGTAGCCATGTATTGTCCTTCCTTATATTCTTTTTGAGATCTGAGAACAAACGGATGTTTTTTAGGATTCCTCTGTCACTTTTTTTTCCTAGGGAAATGTTGTCATATTTTGTCCAAATTCAGTAAAGTGGTGACAGAAGAGTCACATGGTATGCCTTCTGTTCACTCTGGAATAAGCAGAGACACTCATCCTCTATTTGGTGGAAACTTTTCAACGACTGATTTCTATTCCTGACCAAAAACAGTTACCACAGGCACCCTACCTAGGACGCCAGGTTAGATAAAGCATAGGAAAAGTTTTGATGAAAAAAGCTTACCCACTCCCCACTCTCACCCCCTGGAGCATTTGCAGAGTTTCACTAAGTCTCTCTAATATCAGTTTCAGAAGTAAAGGTTGAATCACCCGTCAACATTTCAGCTATACAACATCTAACATTTGGACACAGACTGAAACCTAAAGAAGACCCATTCCCCCCCATCCCCCGTGTCCTTCCCATTGATATTTCTTTTTTTCCCCATGGATATTTCATTTCTCCTGAGAGTACACAGCCTTTTCCCAACTTTTTATTGTGAAAAACTTTAAAGATACAAAATGTTCAAAGAATGGTAAAAACAAATACAAATATAGCAGCCATCTAGATTCAGCAAAGCTGCTAACATGTGGCCCTATTTTCTTTATCTATTCAGAACACAGTCTCAGCGAAGGGCAGTCTGAAGCATCCTAGAGTACGCCACCGTGAAAGCAGAAAAGGACTCACAATTGGACCAGATTATGTTAAAAAACGCTGTCTAGGTGAAGTAAAGTCATCTGCACAGAGACAGAGTTGTCAGTCTTCAGATCCACAGATGCACACATAGGATTGAACCTGATCACATCAATGTTTCCAGAGACAAAAGAAGTTACACGCTTATCAAAATAATCTTGTGAACTATATGCTTTGACAAAAACAGTGGGATAAAAAAATTTACATTATCCCGTATAGTCAAGAGCAATCTTATAATGAATAAGAAGTAGCTCTTCTTTGTCAGTTAATGGAGGAATATTTGAACTGGAACTCAGGGCAGCAAGGAAACGAATTTTTCTCAGCATAAGTCAAGGGAATAGGGTTGCAAATATTAAACTTATGTTAATGGGAGAAATATGAATCACTCAACAAACCAGACGAAGTTTTGGAATAAGTTCAGTAGTGGAGACAAGAACTGAGTAAGTGCTTTTGAAATGTTATAGGGAAAATCAGCTGCAATCAAAAGTGGAAGTTCAGCCAGGTGCAGTGGCTCAGGCCTGTAATCCCAGCACTTTGGGAGGCCAATGCGGGCAGATCAAGAGGTCAGGAGATCGAGACCATCCTGGCTAACAAGGTGAAACCTCATCTCTACTAAAAGTACAAAAAAATAGCCGGGCATGGTGGCCGGTGCCTGTAGTCCCAGCTACTCGGGAGGCAGGAGAATGGCGTGAATTCAGGAGGCAGAGCTTGCAGTGAGCCGAGATTGCGCCACTGCACTCCAGCCTGGGTGACAGAGCGAGATGCTGTCTCAGGGGAAAAAAAAAAGTGGAAGTTCATACTGTTTCACACACAAACACACCACAACCATCATTATTACCCCTTGATTCCTGGCACTCCAGCTCACACTTCCTCCTCCCCAGGAGGCCAGCTTACATAGACACAAAGACACACAATACTCACTGCTACATGGCAGGATTTAGGAAGCAATTCTATTCCTTACTTTGTATAGCTGCTGAGTAATAACCTTTGAATATCTCCTATGGTCCAGGAGACAAAGAGTGAGATGGTACCCAAGCATCTGCTGATCTCATAGGGCCAAACTGAACATACTGATGCAACTAGAGAGATGATAGGGTGAATTCTCAAGACTTTCTCTGTCCCAGAGTGTAGCTAGAGACACTCCCTGTTCAATAAGGATTTTACTAGATGGGCTACAACTTACCTTTGAACAAACAATTTATAGAATTGATTTCTCTCTTTCACACACACACACACACACACACACACACACACACACACACACAATGAAGTCCATTGCTAACTTTCTTTTTTGCTGATTCTCTTTGTAGCAGTTATTCAAAACTTCAGACACTTCATAGCAGCATCCCAAGAAACAGGATCAGTTCAGGAAAGTTGAACCCCTGTCCCAGTTTGGCAGATCACCCTGATTCACATGTTTTAATTCCCTCACTTACTGAGCCAGTCAATCAGTGTTTATTCAGCACCCAGTATGTGCTAGGCACTCTGCCAGATGCCACAGTTATAAAGAACAAGCTGCTGCCCAAGGATTATGCAATCACTTGAACAGTTTGACAGAAAACAGAAAATAACCTGTCAACTTAGTTACCCCTGAGGAAGACGAAGCCACACAACTCAATTCAATAAGTCAGAAAGAAATGGTAATTATATGCAAGTTTTTTTCAAAGGCAACTATCATTTATTCTGTGCTAACTTGATATCGGGAATCATAGACACAATTCTGGTTTACCTTTTATAGATGTGTGTTAGTAAGTATCTTTATAGTAGGTATCTTTAGGCTTATTCCAAAACCACTTTGTGTTTGCCTCTGTTTTTATTTATTTTATCCCACCTTAACACATGTGATTTTGGGGTATTTCATGCTTCATTTTAGTCTGCTTGAAACCACTTATAGAATAGGCAGGGTATAAATAAATAAATCCAGGCATTGTCAAACTTACACAAATGTTCAATTCCCAGAAGGCCTTGCACAACTTGAATTTTTCATAAATCAAAAAAAAAAAAAAAAAAAAAAAGCTTTCCTACTTCTTTAATATTTTAACCTTCTATTCTAAATAGGCCTTCTTAGGCTAAGGAAATGTCCCTACATTTTGACTACACTTGATCCTTTCCCTGTCACTATTAAAATGGGAATACAGAGGGAAAGTAATAACCCAAATAACACTGTGGTAACACGAGCTAGTTCAAGGAGAATCAGCACTGAAGCTGAAACAGCAGGAGACTTGAAGCAAAGATCAAACAAGCTGTGCCAACTTTGTGCATCCACTTTAAGATATTCTTCATCCTTGTGTTTCCAATCATACACCAAAATTTTCCTCATCTCTAAAATGCCATTATGTCCTTTACAATAGCACAGGGAGGTAGTGGCGTAAGAAACTCTCAGATTCCTGCCATAGGTGACGTCATTTTATATATCCATGACTTGCACTCACACAGAGATTACTCTAAATGCCTTTAGTAGACATTGCAAAGAACTCCTGGGGCAAGGACTGTGTCTTATACTCAGTGCAGCCTTCCAAAACCTAGCATAGCATCTGGCCTACAGTCAATACTCGATCAATGCTCAGGATTAAGAAACTATGCAGGATACAGGTGACAGCTCATTCAATCAGAAGTCTCCTATTGTCGGTAGACCCTCTGCTCTTTCTGAGTTTTCCTTGGAGATATTGTTTTGACCCTTAATGACTAGAACCAATTCAGGGAAATATGAGGGAATAAGAAATTTGTGTTCAACATTCAATGGTATGTAAATGAGTTTTATTCCTCAGAAATATTTTACTGATAATGTTTGCCTCAAAGTATATTTTCTTAGACTGGAAAGATTCTAACTTCTCTGAGCAAGTTCTAGAAATGCTGCAAAGACGATGAAGTTATCATAAATTGGTTCCAGATGTCACCTCATTAATACCAGGGTAAGCTTGGATGGAAAAGAAGGGGTAAGGGGTAAGAATGAAAAGAGAGTTTCTATTTTCATAAAATTTTGGAAGAAAATGTTCAAGAAAATGATTAAAATGCTTATCCTTAATTTAATCAAAGTATTATTTCCTATGTAAATTTTCAAAGGTGTGACTTTCCCTTTATAAATGTCATTTGATTCAGTGTGATCACCACCTATGGAGATTTAAGGCAATGTATAGATGACTCAGGACTTGCATGCTTTACAAACATTAAAGAAGCTAAAATGTTGATAAAATAATTTTTAAAGCTGATTACAATTTAAACAATTTAGTGGTCCCAAATCAAGCTGCATTAATAATGGAAAGTTCTTGTGGAGCTAACAGTAAGTGGCAAAGATTGAGAGAGCAATTAGGTTAAATCAAGAGTAAGCTGGACCTTTTGCAATTGAATTGCCTACTTGTCCTGCAAAAGCAAAGGAAGTTAGGCCTTTTCCATAGGGTTAGAGAGTGAGCTGTTCAGATAAGGTCAGAATGTAGAGCCCAGCCTAGCAAGCCCTAAGTGAAGGACTTCAACACTCACTGGCAGCCTTTTCATAGCCTAGGAATTTGAGGTAAGGTTTACTAGTGTTTATTTCACCTACATTCTGTATCTTGTGGCTGTTTGGAGTCATTATGATCAACTCAAGGAGACTAAGAATTCTTTGCTCCAATCTAAGCTTCACTGTCAGATTGGTCAAAACTTCTGGTCCATTCTATCTAGACCCAGAGGTAAGATTAGTATTCCCAACATAGATCAGAGAAAAGAACCACTGTGAGCCAAAACCCATTCTTGGAATATTTTATTGCTAGGTTCACACTTAATGGTCTTGGAAATAACTACCAAAAAGCATGGTAAACAGTCAAGAAGAATCTTAAGGTCCTGCTTTAAAAAAAAAAAAAAAAAAAGCCCATTTTGAACTATTTACATTGAAAATTACACTACAGTTTGTAATGATAGATTTGCTCACTCTTTTCTTGTCCCTTAATAGACAAGAGAGAGAAAGAGACAGCGAGCCAGAAAGAGAGAAAGAGACTAAGGCTTCTTATGGGAAGTTTTATAGGCATGCATTTATTCATGAAATATTTATTGAGTGACTATTATGTGCTGAGGCTAGTGCTAATAGTGCTGAATGAGACAAAAATACAATACTTGTCCTCAGGAAGCTTACACTCTAGTGACTAAGATACTGAAAAAAAAAAAAAAACAACAAATTTGATGGGGTGGGGAAAGAGGGTTTCAAAAGTTGGACAGAGTATTAAGAGCATAAATAAAAAGAAAATCAACCTCTTCTGTGGTCCAGAAAAGTATATGGTGTTTAAGTTGAAATTTGAAGCTAAAGAGTTCATCAGATGAACAGTGGGGTAGAGTATTCCAGGCTAAGGAAATGCATACAGGCTCTTAGAAGCAAGAGAAAGTAGGGTGGACTCCAGGTCTAGAAAAAGTTCAAAGAAAGTAGAATATGAGAACAAAGAAGAGGCTAAAGAGTTAAGCAGTGTCAGGTGCTGAAGTCCTGATAAACTACGGTAAATAATTCCAGATTTCATCCTAAGTGCCTCAGAAAGCTACAAGTTGGGAAAGGCTTATTGATAACTTTTCAAATCATTTCCAGAGAAAAGATAATTATTAGTGATGGTACCCTGTGTCTCCAGACGTGTTTCAAACAGTTTTCATTTAAAATTTTGCAACTCATTCACATATTTGAAAAAATAATAAAGAAAACACCAAAGGAGTGGTTTCCTATAAATCAAATTCAAGTGCAAATGTTCCCACTAACTTACCTTTCCTCTTTAACATCCCTAACTTGTAATGTTAGCTTTCATTAGGAAGCTATGGTAATGGCTGAAAAATCAAGATACCAATAGAATCAGATGTGTTTTAGGTATTATGATGGTGAAATGGCACTGGAGTTTTTGAGATCCTCATTGTTCAGCTCCTTCCTTGCTTCAGGCACAATCAAGAAGTAAAGAGAGACCTAATCCTATCAACCAGAACAATTCTTCCCTCAGGATAGTCATTAAGTCAGGTGCAAAGTGAGGTGTTTTAACTTCTAACCTCAAGGGTTACAGTTAGAGCACTGGAGCAGTCACTTGGAAATCTCAGCTTTCACCAGCTATATTTATTATGCTTATGTTATTTGTTCTTCCAGTTTCCCTTCCCCCAGGGAAGGACTCCCAAAACACAAATATTTCCCCATCCTGCTTACAGAGAAATTCCTTTCACTAACGGACAAAACATTTCATTCCATATACAATGCTTAGGAGCCAAACGCTCCTGGAGATAGCAAGGTTTCCAGTTTAAATCTTCAAAGGAGGCTTCTCCACAAGCCATTCCAGGGCCCTCAAAGATCTTCCTATACTCTGAAAGCCCACCCTACTGTGTAAATTGAGAATAATCCTTTCCTTGTGCAGGAAGGGATTGCAAATGAGGAAGGAAAGATTCAAAGGTACTGAGCCTCCTGGGGATAGGAGGGGAGAAGAAACAGAAATGTTTGTCAGGAGTGTGGCTGAGAAAAGACTCCTCCCGTCTTTCCAGGGGTAGCCCTCTAAACAGACTACTTGTTTGATTATTTCCAAGAATACCCTCCAACAGAATAAGAAACACTCAGGAGATTTCCCCACCTACCTGCAAGGTTTATGCCGTGACTATTATGGCCATTGAAGGAGAACAAAGGCATAAAATAATGTTTTGCCAGGAAATCAAAGGAAAAGAAAAAAGACTGCATCACTATAATTAGGTATTTGGCTTCACTGTATTTCAAATTGAGGTTTCCAATACAGTTTTGTTCTCTTCTTGAAAGGGCTAATTATACTGATGTTTCCAAAGAAACATGTGATTGTTACAGTGGTTTTATTAGCATGTTTTCCAAAGAGCTGGTAAGAATTAAAAGCAAGACCAGTTCCATTCAAAAAATATTTGGTCGTTTTATTTTCAAACTCTGAAAGTAGGAGCATTCATATTTATAGATCCCTCTGTACACATAGAAATGTGCAGAGAAGCAGCCAATGTCTGCCTTTGGCTTTACTTCCAAGGAAACTGGAGGAATTACTCATGCACAAATAAGTACAAATAGCTGTCTTTGCAATCATACAGAACAAACTTATGAAAATACAGAGATTTCAAGTGGTATCAATGCACAAAGGCATGTATTTCTTTAGTTGTTTATTAGATTTATGAAATTGTGCTTTTCTGTGATGCAGACTCTCCAGGGAGCTAGTGTAAAATAATGTTTAATTAAAGTAGATAGCAAACAACATTGACTTCCATATTAGCATCAGTAACTCATCATAATAAAAAGAAAGTTTTTCTCACTAGGGCTTTGCCGATCAGGGCAGGCAGAGAAATTTCTACAAATGAGGATCTTCCTTGGGAAATTTCTGCTCCCCTTTTCCTGGAGGCTGAATTTCTAAACTATAGCTGGAATGCTTCAAGTTGGGCTAATTGTGATTATGGCACATGGGGAGAGGTGGTGGTCGAGTTATTTAGGGACTTAGAGGCCAGTGTCTTAGAATTGCACTAGGAACAGAAAAGGCAGCTTGAGCATGCCGGGTCCTTGTATCCCTGTAGCTCAACCCATTTAACAGTCAAAGAATGACATTGCATATTCCCAGAGGATCTCAAAGGTACAACACTCACACTCAAATTGTAACCGAATACTGATAGACTCAGGGAAAATTGATGGCAATGTAAAATCACATACAGTGTTACACACCATACCTTCTCGGTCCATTTTAAACTTTAGATACTACTTTACAAAAGCACCCTGCTGATCATCTCAGTCTTCGGTTGAATAAAAAAGAGCAAGAGATCAGCAGCCATGTGGGCAGTAAAGACAGCAACTATCAAGGGAAGCAAAGGATGGGGGTGAATTGGATTTAATCAGAAGTGAATTGCCTGATGATATAAACTGAAATGGTGTAATTCTTTTAAGTTCTAGGACTGTTAAGTTATTCAGCTCTATTTGAGATTCAGTCCATTTTTGGAAATAAGGACTTCTATTGTTTTTGCCTTCCCAAAAATCATTCCTCTCTTTTCAGTTGTTGTTAGGGGAGCATCCTCTTCTTACACTCAGAACCACTGCAGTGTGAGGGGATGACTAACCCACCCAGCTCCAGCATTAAACATTTGACCCATGACTGGTCAGGAAGAGTTGCTGGACCCCTTGGCCACAATAATTGGTTCAGAAATGCACATATACTCAAGCATAGTGGGCCTATAAGAGCATGAGAGCAAGCCACCGGGTTTTGTCACAATTAGGCAGAGTTTTCCTTGTAAAGGTAGGGAGATTGCTAAGCTAAGGAGATATGAGCTAGAAGACCTGGATACAGGTGTGGCCAGGGCTAGATAAATTCTTATTCTAGTTAAGCCAGTTTGAATTGGTTTCTCTTGCTAGCGACCAAAGAATTGATTGACACAAGAAGGGAGCTGGTATGTCCACAGCACCTGATACAGGTATGCTGGACAGAGTTCTGGCTGGGAGTCAGGCCCTTAAGACCTCATCCTCACTCTATTACTAACTGCATGATTATGGGTGAATCCTGGCCTTTCCATCTGTGAAATCGTTGAAAAAACTAAAAATTGGAAGTTCTAAACTTTCTTTAACCAACGTTTTTTCAAATCAATTCTTATTCCAAGTTCCATTATCTGAAATAAATTCAGAGCAGCAACAATAAGAGTATTCCTGGAGCATGTACTCTGCAGGTGCCTCAGTTCTAAATGCTTCATGTGTATTTCACTTATCTTGATCTTCACAAAATCCTCTAAGGCAGGGATAGCTATAAATTCCATTTTATAGATAAAGAAACTAAACAACAGAGAGATTAAAACTTTCCCAAGATCACACAGCCATGCCCAATGAGTCTGGGATAGGACTCTGGCCCCAAAGTCTGTGCTCTCTACCACTCCACACTTCACCAAAGCTCCTCTAGCTGAAGTGGGGTAGGCAGACTAGAAACCCACCTCTGAGGCTTCACTAGAAAACAATAGCACTTGGATGAGCTTGATAACCACAAAATTCCATGACTTTTAATATTTATTTCAGCTTCAAATATTTGCATACATATGTACTGAGCATGTTGTGCAATGCCAAACACGTTTTGACATACCAGTCCTAAGACAACCTGGAATAATATTCTGAGAACACCTCTGCTAAGCTCCAAAGGGATTGTCCCACCTGTGTAGCCTCTAATCTCATTTCTGGGGCAGCAGGATGTCTCAGAGCCAATTGTCAGGAAAACCATAAAACAGAGAATGTTCGACCTCTGACACTATTGTACCTCCTTCTACTTCACATCATTTCATCTACAGGCAAAATGAATTCGAGGCCAGAGACAACTCTAGAAGATGGTAAACCACCATTTCTATAGACCATGTTCTCTGCAAGACCCAGGCACTTGGAGATGTGTTTGGTGCACTCAAGGACTTGTGATAGAGGAATCTGGTCAATAGTTGGAAATATAAGACCAGAGGTCAAAAGACAGGAGGAAGCTGGAGAAGCTGGAGATGTTCATTTGGAACTAGGTCATTGTTCATGTCATAGCTACAGTGAAATTGCTTACCAAGCAACAAGCAAAAGAGCCAGTAATTAGAATATTAATATTGTAGGGACGGAAAGAGGAAAAGGAATTAAGACAAAAACCAAGGGGAGTGTGGTCAGAGAGGTTAGAGAAATGTTTTGTTTCTAGGTGCACAGTTGATTCTTTCTTGTTTTATTTAATATTTTTCTCTTTCTTTTCTGAGCCCATGTTCTCATTCTCATCAACTGGCCAATAGGTAGTCATCTATTAATAATATATTTGATACATGGTTTTACATATGCTTATATGTATGGTCTTGTTTTTGTTGGTGGTGGGGTTTTTTGTTTGTTTGTTTGTTTGTTTTTTGTTTTTGAAATAGAGGCTCACTCTGTCACTCAGACTGGAGTGCAGTGGTGCAATCAAAGCTCACTGTAGCCTCAACTTCCCAGGCTCAAGTGATCCTCCCACCTCAGCCTCCCTAGTAGCTTGGACTACAGACACTTGCCCCATGCCTGGTAATTTTGTTTTGTTTTGTTTGGTTTGGTTTTTGTTTAGTAGAGATGGGGTTTCACCATGTTGTCCAGCCTGGTGTCAAACTCCAGGCTCAAGCAATCCACCCACCTCGGCCTCCCAAAGCGTTAGGGTTAAAGTGTTAACCCTAACACTTTAGGATTACAGGCATGAGCCAATATGCCCTGCAGATTTTGTTTCATAAATATGTAAAGCTTTAGATAAATATTATTGTATTGAAATTTCATTTTATTTCCCACTTTTTCAACTTAATTTTTAAAAAATAAGAATTATTTCATGTTTTATATCAAATTTGTGGTTTTCTCCTCCCATATGGTATTCTATAGTTAGATCTATCATATTTAAATCATCCATTCCCATAATGATGTACACTCAGGTTCCCTCTACAAGCAGACATGCCTGTTTCTGCTTCACATTACAGTACCTTCTCTTATCAACTGGAAGATAATTATTGTGTATATTTCTAATTTTTGATCTCTCTGTTCCATTCATTCTGGTTCTCTTCAGGGTGTTCATGATTTCCCTTTTTTCTTGGCTATGCTGTTCACTCTCTGATTACTTTGCCTGTGACTCTTCCTTCCCCTAGAAGCATCAGCTATTATTGTTGGTGATGTGTTCACAATCTGGGTTTGGTCACCCCTGACTGCTTTCTGCTTAGCAAGTGGGCCTGCATCTAGGAAACCTAAAGGGAAGGAATGCCTGAAAGTGGGCCAATCAGTCTATCTTCGTGCCTGTCTTCTCCTAACCCTACCCTACTCCTAGAATGAAATAATCTCAAGATATCCTACCACTACAAACAGCACTGGGGCTGGAATGTTTTCCTATTCCACTATGGAGAGAAAAAAGGAAAGTCCCCATTAGCCATTCCTGGCAATATGACAGAGAGCAAAGTGCACAGTGAAGATTCTCCCCAACTGTGGCAGCTGACCCTTCCCTACCTCTGCTTGTCACTCCCTACACGTGATGTCACAATTGTATCCTCTCTTCCCAGGGTTTATTACAATGTTTGCTTTCATTTTTTAGACTCCTACAAATTCTTTTACCACTGAGGAATCTCTAGGGTAGGGCTGGGGAGACAACTAGCAGGTTGTGTTCATTGACCGTCCAGTCAAGACCAGGACACAACCTCAGGCCTGGATTTGTCTCCCCACTAACTTTGAGTCTCTTTGAAAGTAGCTGCTGGATCACTATATATACAAACTGCCAACTAGCTCAATGTCTAGCAAATCAAAGACAACTAACAAAAGTTTGTTGAATATTATGGATTGAATTATGGCCCCTCACATAAAAGATATGCTGGAGTCCCAGTCCCCAGTATCCTGGGATGTGAACTTATTTAGAGACAGGGTCTTCCCAGAGGTAATCAAATTAAAGTGGGCTAATTGGGGTAGACCTCAATCCAATATGACTGGTGTCCTTTTGATTAAGACGAAATTTGAACACTCAGACAGACACACATAGAGGAATAACTATGTGAAAAGACACAGGGAAATGATAGCCATCTATAAGCCGAGAAGAAAGGCCTTGAGCAGATCCTTCCCTTCCAGCCCTCACAAGGAACGTATCACTTTCAGCCTCCAGAACTATGAGGCAACAAAGTTCTGTTGCTTAAGCCACCCAGATTGTAGGACTTTGTTACAGCAGCCCTAGCAAACGAATACATTAATTGGATAAATATATGAATATAATAAACAAACAGAATGAAGACAATAACACAACAGTATGAGGGAGAAGAGAATTTCAAGGAGGAGGATATAATTTTCAGAGCTAGATGCTGCAAACAGTGTAGTAGCATGAGGCAGTAAAATGTCCTTTGGACAGGACAATTAGGAGTTCTGTTTTGCTTTGTTTCTTAACGTTCTCAGTGAAATCAGTCTTAGTGGGATGGTGGAGTCAGAGCCCAATTACAAGAGGAAGAGAAGTCCAAAGAGACATAAGAAAGTGGGAGGAGAATACAATCTCTTAAGAGTTTGAAAATGATGGAATTTCCTTTAGGATGGAGAACTGAATCTGTTTGGGAGATGAAAGAAAGAAGCCAAAAATGGGAAAAGGCTGACAATACAATAATATATAATTAGAAAGTATAATACACTGCCTTCTCTAAGCTGCCTCTCTGCTTTGGCATAAACCACAGCACTAACTACTTCTATTTTCATCACTACAATGCAGGCGACCCTTCTCCTTGTCATATCAAGAGACTTTTCCTATTTCTTTCAGCCCTTGGACTACCTTTGCATCTATCTGTGTCAATAGACAAGTTATTAAAGGAGAGATTTGCCTCCTATAGAACGCACTTTACCCTGGTCTTTGCATAGCCTCCACCCTCCACCTCTTCTTTTTTTTCAGAAAGTGAGTCCATCTGTGTTTCAATTCTTCAGCACTGGTTCATAAATTAATCCCTGCTAAAAATGGCAGCTAGCTGACTGGCAATAGCTAAAGGTACGATGGCATCTATCATACACACACACACACACACACACACACACACACACACAGCTGGAAATCTGAACTATTGAAATCTAAAAGCCTGTCTCCAAAGAATCTAATTATAAACAATTCCTTGGGAAGATGAAAGTTTGGAGGTGGAAATATTTTAGGATGAGGCACTTACCAAACTTCCTAAATGATGCTCAAAATACTTTATACCTCTTCTATCTAATCTATGGTTGGTCACTCTCTGTCTTTACTAGAAACTCGCTAATTTCCAGGTACAGCATTCCAGCCTGTCTTTGAGATCTCAAAGTTAAGCATGAAAGGAGACAATGGCTAACAAGAGAGGACTTTCGAGTCAAACAGTCCTGATCAAAATTCTAGCCCCATCAATTATTAACCAAGCAACCTGGAGAAGATAACTTAACATTGCTAAGTCTCATGTTCTCTCTTGTAAAATATCATAATAATACCTGTATCTAAGGGCTGTTGTTATGGTTATCAAGTGAAATAATACATATAAAGCATTAGCTCTTGCCTAACATGGAATTAAGTGTTCTTCAAATGTTAGCATTCATGATTATCCCCAACATAAATCCCACTCTAAGCATATCAACTCATAAGCTAGTGTGCTCCATGAAAATTTAATTTGTTGTTAATAAAGAAAAGTATTTTTACCACTATGGAAGATGAAGCTTCTTAAAACACAAATACATTCCTGGTAAATATAGGTGAATTGATAGAGAATGTGAATGACTGATGGCAGCATTTTGAGGAGCACATTTTGATGACAGAAGTACAGGCAGAGTGGAGCCTGTGCTACTATTAGTTTGGTGCAAAGGTAATTGCAGTTTTTGCAATTACTCTCGATGACAAAAACCTGAAACCTAATATGGAGGAAATGCATTGGTAGAAAAGGCAGCAGCTGCAAAAAGTAAATTCACCTATTTGCCTATATTACCTGACTTCCCTGTGGGTGAGATCAGCATTGAAAAGAGGGTAAAGAGGGTATGTGGTCTCTAAGCCGAGTGCAGTGGGTCACGGCCAACCTGGATACAACTATTGGGAGGGCAGAAGCAGGTAAATATCTCAGAAAAGTCTAGCACGACAAACTTCAGTAACCAAGACATTGTCCTCAAATGAAGGACAATGATGCCCCTGCCACACTCAACACCTCCTCCTAATATTGGGTTCAACTCATCCTTCTGCATATTGAGCCACCATGGTTAAGTTTGTACCTAAAAGATTTTTTAAATCCAGATTTTATGGCTTTTACACACAGTAGAATTATACTTTTCCTGACTTGAAGCAGCACATGCAAGGCCTGAGATTCATGTATATAATGCAATTATTCACCTGTATTTTCAATAGAAAAAGAAGGGAAAATAAAACATAGCTACACAATGCCCCTATGCCAATGAACAATAAGCCATCTCACAGAAGCCTTGAGTGCTTTAAGGGGGGTGGAGATAACATACCATGGCCATTTGGAAAACACTTAGGAGTTATCTGTGTGGACAATTTAGTGACCAAACAGCTTAGTTTTTGACCTATTGATATCCAGGACTGTGTACATTTTCTGGGACCTCAGCATGAACCTCACATAGCAAACACTGAAAAATCACTGAGTTCACTGATTTTCCTGAACTAACTATTTTGCTGAGCTTAATTTCTCTTGTAAGCTTCTGTCCTGCTGAGATTCTATCCAAACTTGCTTCTATCCAACCAATAGAAAGGGAACAGGAGAGCCTATAGAATTAACAGCAATGACTACAATTAATAAAAGTATGTAAAATAATCCAGTGGGACCACTGAACAATCCTGGGCAATGAAAGTATTTCTATCCAAGCCTGGCAGGATAGAAGTTTACAACAGAAAGTAAGTTGACTTATACACAGTAAGAGATAAGACATGACCACATTTAGATACACCTCACACCCACTAGGATAGTTACAATAATAAAGATAGATAATAACATGTTGGTGAAGATGTGTAGAAATTAGAATCCTTGTATATTGCTTGTGGGAATTAGATGGTGCAGCTGCTTTGGAAAACAGTTTGGCAGTTCCTTGAAAAGTTAAACATAGTTGCCATATGGCCCAGCAATTATATTTCATGCAAGAGAAATGAAAACATATGTACACGAATGTTCAAAAACTTGTACACAAATATTCATGGCAGCATTATCCATAATTGCCCCAAACTGGAAACAACCCAAATGTCCATCAACTGATGAATCAATAAACAAAATCTGGTATATCCATACAATGGAATATCATTCGGCCATAAAAAGGAATGAAGTACTAATTCATGTTTCAACATGGCTGAAGCTTGAAAACATTATGCTAAGTGAAAGAAGCCAGACACAAAAGTTTACATATTGTATGATTCCATTTATATAAAAGCCTAACATAAGCAACTCTACAAAGACAGAAAGTAAATTGTTAGACATTAGGGTCTGGGAAGAGGGGGAACTAGGGAGAGGCTGTTAATGGTCATGGAGTTTCTTCCTTGAGTCATGACAATTTTCTGGAATTAGATAATGTTGATGATTGTACAACCTTGTGAATCTACTAATGGTCGTTGAATTTTACCCTTTTAAGTGTGAATTAAATTACACCTCAATTTTTTAAAAAAGATGATATGTTTACACAATCTGCATTAGAGACTCAAATTTACAACTGCTGCATATTTAAAGTACCTTTAAATATAGACCTGGCTCATAGTAAGAGCGTGATGAATAGGAGCTATTATTAGAACTTCAGTCAGGATCTGATCATTATCAAAGTGTCAACAATGCAATTTCCCAGTAGGCACAAGCTGTTCCCATCTTGAGACAAACTTAAATTCTCTTGGTTTCTACTCCTCAAAGCTAAAAAACTCTCTTTTGTCTGATGTAGGCTTACGATCTGGAGAAGAAAGTTACTTTTTCTCCTCTCTGAGTGGTTCTTAAAGAGTCAGCCCAAACAGTAATGGTAAAGGGAAGACTATCTAATTCATCCCGACTATACATTATCAGGGCTAAAACCCATTCTATGCTGACACTGAAGAACTGTCCTGGAAAGGAAAATATTTCCACTTTAAAGTTTCTGATACTATCATATGGGCAGGAGAGTGGGAGGTTTGGATCAGAAATGTGATATTTAAAGGACTTAGATGTTTTAAGAGACTAACAGAGCAAGAGTGGATAAATGAAAGTAGTAAACTAAGAGTCAGAGTAGCACAACTAACATAGGCAGCTCATGTAGGGATTAGGGAGAAAAGAAAATATTCTTGAAAATGTCCTCCCAAGTTCAAAAACAAACCTCAGTTCCCCTCAACAGAAGGAAAGACTTAAAATAAAAAGACTATGGCACAGTTGTGAAGCAAGGCATGGATTCTTTTCTTATGACTGTTAAATGTACAGTCCCCTTAGAATGGAAATAATGTTATTATCCTGGAGGGGGCTCCATTATGATGCATACTGGTTCATATTTTAGTTTAGAGCACAGGTTCTTACGAGTGTAACTTATTTCTGAAGGAATAAAAAGGACTTCGAGAAGAATAAAAGTAGTTAACATTATTATGGGGCATTGACATAGCAATTTGCTTGCAAATGATTTTAAAAACTACTGCTATTAATACACCTTATTGTATATACTACTCCCAAACAAAGCCACCTTGGGTAATCACATTAATACAAGGCAATAGAAAGGGAACGGGAGAGCCTATAGCATTTACAGCAATGATTACAATTAATGCAAGTACATAAAATAATCCAATGGGACCACTGAACAACCCTGGGCAATGAAAGCATTTTTCAAGATATACCATTTAATGTGTTTGTGCAGCAGAGTAATGAGTAGTGAATAGCATTTACTAAGGAAAGAAACTGATGCGAAGACTGAATGCTCAACAATGGAGGTTTGTCTGTGTGCTTGACTCAGAGGTAACATTCTTGTCTTTATCTCTGATCAAATTGCAGTCCTAAATGGCTAGCCAGTGGAACAGTAGTGTCACTGTTGTCAAAGCTACTGTAAATCTTCAACTGAAAGAGAATGTCAAGGTCATTGCTATCAAAAAGCACAATGATAATACAGAAAAAATGGCTGTAATAAGTTAAAAAGAAAATCATGGTAGACATACACACAGAGACAGAGAGAGAAAGAAAACATGCTTGTTTGCAACATTGCCTATAGGGAAAGTGTGAAGCATTTGGATCTCATTGTACACTCACAATCAGGGAATGCTATTAATAGTTCCTACGTGTGAGTGAGAGGTCAGATTTTACATATCTATGGAATTGAGTGAAGCTTTTAGAAACCCAGAACATCAGGAAGTTTTGCAGAGCAAAGCCTCACTCTTTAATTACCTGATCCAATCTGTCTACTTCTCTTGCCACTGCCCAACTCACTAATGGATGAAAACATTCCCTGATTCACTCAGCATCCTCAGCTGAGTTGCTGATAGAGGGAATCCTTTCAGCTAGCAATATCTATCACAAACTGCCTGCAACTTAGCCTTAACCTGGTCCTTAGTCTCTCTGGACTGTCTTTTAAAGAACACATAGGCCCAATAGGCCCATTCGACCAGAAGTAGAAAACCTGATTAGGCAGTGATAGAAATTTTTGAATCCTTGTAGCACCAATTCTTGAAATTGAAAGGGTGGAGACTAAAGAACTTATTTAGTAATAAGAGTCTTATTTTAAGAATTCATTAGACCACATCAAATAATTCCACTGGGAAAACATAAAGATGAGCCACCTCAACCCTGTCTAAAAGAGATTCTCAAAACAGTGATGTGGCTGATGCAGCCATAGCCTTAAAACTGGACAGGCTTACCCATGCATGATGCCCCCTTGTCAGCCCACAGAGGCAATCCTCAAACATAAGCAAATGGCAAGCTATCACTCAGGACTATCTTCTCCAACTCCACATTCCCTGTTTAATTCCAGCGGCTTTTGCTGTGACAAAGTGTTCTCAGCTCTGAATATTGGCTCCATAACTCCAGTTATGACCTTCCCTTTGTGTCCTCCAGATTTGGCATTTACCTTACTGGGTAAGCTTCCAGATAATATAAGAGCCTTCACCTCCAAACCCAAGTCTCGACCACTGTAATGAGTTCAATCAGCCTCTTTCATCTTGGGCTTGCCTGGACACTTTGTCAGTTTCGTTAAGTCAGAGAGGATTTAGGAATTTAAAAGTGAAGGAAACAAATTCCAAAGAGGCGATTGCTACCATTTGGATGTTCTGTCTTCTCTAAATCTCATGTTGAAATGTGATTCCTGATTTTAGAGGTGGGGCCTGGTAAAAAATGATCAGATCATGGAGGTGGATCTTGCATGGATGGTTTACCACCATCCCCTTGGTGATAAGTGAGTTCTTGCTGTTGTTCATGTGAGATCTGGTTATTTCAAAGAGTCTGGTGCCTCCCTCTTCTCTCTGTCTTGCTCCTGCTGTCGCTATGTGATGTTCTAGCTCCCCTTCACCTTCCACCATGATTGCAAGCTTCCCGAAGCCCTCACCAGGAGCTGAGCAGATGTTGGTGCCATGCCTATACAGCCTGAAGAACTGTGAGCCAGGTTAAATCTCTTCCCTTTATAAATTACTCAGTCACAGATATTTCTTTATAGCAACACAAGAACGGACCGACACAGAGGTGATTCGCAGCAATATGAGGGGAACAAAGAGCAATAATAGGTTGTGAGATTTGGTGACTAGAAGCCCACCAGATGACTAAAGGGTAAAAAAGTGGGTAGACAGTGAGGAAGTCGACATCCAGAAGCAAAGATACAGATAGAGTAATGTCTTGAGATTGTAGCTAAATTAAAATATAGGGTTTTTAAGATTGCAAAGACTTGAGCATTGTATGGAGGGTTTATCCTTAGAAATGAAAAGGTCGTAATTCTCAGACATTTAGAGAAAATAGTAAATGGAAAAGATATAGCAAAATCTTTATAAGGAGAAAAGGAAGTTGAGAGAGTTTATATTTATTTATCTTGATGTCTTCTCTTAGAATTATTCTTTATTATACGTATTTAAGATGTGTGGCATGATGTTTTGACACACTTATGTTGATACAAATATACATAGTGAAATGATTACTGGAGTCAAGAAAATTAACATATCAATCATCTCATAGTCACCATCCTCCTCCTCCTGCTCCTTCTTCTTCTTTTTTATGACGAAAGTACTGTACTAGCCCATTCTCGCATTGCTACAAAGGATACCTGAGACTGGGTACTTTATAAAGAAAAAAGGTTTAATTGTCTCAGAGTTCCATAGACTGTACAGGAAGCATGGCTGGGAAGGCCTCAGGAAGCTTACAGTCATGGGGTAGAAGGCGAAGGGGAAGCAGGAATGTCCTACATGGCTGGGGCAGGAAGAAGAGAGTGAAGGGGGAGGTGCTACACACTTTTAAACAACCGGATCTTGTTTTTTAAATTACACTACAGCTCTTTTTTAAAGATCTTGTGAGAACTCACTCACTATCACTAGAACAGCAAGGGGAAAATCCTCCCCCATGATCAAATCACCTCTCAGCAGGCCCCTCCTCCAACATTGGGGATTACAATTCAATATGAGATTTGGGCAGGGACACAAATCCAAACCATATCAAGTATCTAAAATTACTTAGCAAATTGCCAGCTTACAATATTATTAACTATAGTGCTTATACTGTAATTAGAACGCTAGACTTACTGATCCTACATAACAGCCACTTTGTACCCTTTCACCTATAACTATCCATTTCCCAACACCACCTCTACCTGCCCATCTCTGGTAATCACCATTTTAATCTCTGTTTCTATATATTCAATATTTTTTAGAATTCCACATATAAGTGAGATCATGTAGTATTTTGTTTTTTCTTGTGTGGCTTATTTTACTTATCATAGTGTCTTCTGGGTTCATCCATGTTTTCCAAAATGGTAAATCTTTTTGGTTAAGGCCGCAAAATATTCCATTTCATATATATACATATATATATACACACACACATATATATGCAGTGGAATATATATATATGTGTGCGTGCATGTGCATATGTGTGTATATATGTGTTTTACATACACACACACACACACACACCACATACCACAATTTCTTTATCCATTTGTCCATCAGCGGAAACTTCAATTGTTTCCATATCTTAGCTATTGTGAATAATGTTGTAATAAACATGGAAGTCAGATATATTTAGTAAGTGGTGATTTTATTTCCTTTGGGTATACTCCCAGAAGAGGAGTTGCTGGGCCATCTTTAAAGTACAAGATAAGTCATCTTTTGGGAATAAGGAAACCAGTATCAGGGCCAGTATCTGCCTATGGTTGCCAGTCAAGTGTGATGAATAAATAAGAAGGATGTCAAATGGCTGTAAGCATCCAGCTACAACCAGACAGTATGAATGTGCAGTCAAATTATCCTCAAAAATACTCAGAAGATTGACATCAGGTATAAAGAAGCCAGGCAGTGCATGGAGGACTAACCCAGTGAAGGCTGAAGGATCTGAAAGTCCTGGTAAAAGTCATTGTGAAATGGCTACAGGTCATGAGTCCACAATAAAAGTGCTGAAAGGAGAGAGGGACTCCAAGAGTAAATAAGGAGTTCATGGTAACAGCATTTTCTGGGTTCAGAATACTGAGATAAGTGGAAGAGAAAGAACTGTAAGACAGGAATTGTCAACAGAGATAAATGGAGTTAAAAGATGACTATAGCTCTGTAGGTGAAAGGACTAGGAAGCCAAGTTGACAAAAGGCCTCACTGGAGAAAGAATACCCCTTGAGGATGAAGCCAGGGTGCAAATCAGAGAAAGATAAACCAGAAGTCTGATGTTAAGGAAGACAGGAAAGTATCCCCTTGAATCCATTACCTACCTTCAACAATTATCAACATTTTGTCAATTTAATAAGGATCTTCCATCCTTAGCCTCAATATGATAGAAAGTCCTTAATAGGGTTACTTGGGAAAATATTAAGAATATGAGAAAATGGCTGGGCACAGTGGCTTATGCCTGTAATCCCAGGTGGCCTTTGGGAGACCGAGGCTGGTAGATCACTTGAGCTCAGTAGTTTGAGATCAGCCTGGACAACATGGTGAAATACTTGCTCTAGAAAAAAATTTTAAAAATTAGCCAGCTGTGGTGGTGTGCCCCTGTAGTTCCAGCTACTTGGGAGGTTGAGGTGGGAGGACCACTTGAGCCCAGGATATCGAGACTGCAGTGAGCTGTGATCACACCACTGCACTCTGGCCTGGGTGATGGAGCGAGTCCCTGTTTCAAATGGAGCAAGTCCCTGTTTCAAAATAATAATAATAACCATCTAGTACCTCTAGAGTCAACTGGATAATCAAGTACACACAGTTGATAGAGGCTTCTGACTTAACACTAACACCATGAGTATAGTAGTATAATGGTAGGTCCATAGTATCCAGAAATACCCAAGCTATCTTTTTACACCATTTCCTCTCTCTTACTCTCCTTCAGTATTTCAGGAAATAGGTAAATGCTATCTGGATGACTAATACAATCTATTTAATAGGACATTTGTTTTTATAAATGTCATGTTAACTACACTGTGTCATATCAGATAGTAAAGATATGCAAACCAGATTTTGTTTTAAATTCAATATTACTGTGATTTAGAGAGTATGATTGGCAATTCTGAAGCATGAGAAAAACATTCACATTCACCAAGGATTTAAAAAATTGTTTCTAAATTCCTGTTATTTATTCCATCTGTTCTCTGAGTTGTACATGTATATTTTTAACATGGTTCTAGTTTTGTCAATTCATTGATAGTTTTCTCAGGGAAATACTTAGTGAGTTCAATCAATATCTATTTTAATGCTAACAATCAGCCTTCTGTTAAAAAGAAAAGCAAAAAGTTTTGACTGTCTTTCACAGGAGAAAGAAGCCAATTCATGTATCCTTTAAAATGCACAGTCAAAGAATCATTACTAAGGAGTTTGGTCTATAAGCTAGAGTTGATGCATATTTGTATCATATTTGGAATACATCTTGAATTATAAAAATCACTTCAGAAAAATCAGAAGCTTCATCCATAATTCAGGAAAAACTAATTCTTAGTTAACTTTTAATTGTACTGGTTAGTGCTTCTGCTTCCATCCTTGATGGAGTAGCTGACTTTCAGATTTGCTTTTCTCTATAAACAACTGGGAAAGTGAACAAAACATATGAAGCAATTACATGCAGACATTGGACAATAAGCAGCCTCAGAATGCAATTCTTGAAAGAAGAGAAAGAAAAGATATAATCCTTGAAATATCCCTAGCTTTCTGCCTAAAGGAGGAGGAACCCAACCAAGCCTGATGCTCTCACTGAGTTAAGGAACAGCAGGGTTTGGGAGGCTGGTACAGTAGGGTTAATGGGAAAGAGTGTTGGAGAAGAGAGAGCTATGCACAGAATTATCTTCAGATATCTTAACAGAGTTCCTCAGGTCTTTGGTTGAATATCAAGATGTGCATGCATTGGGTGAGACTCCATAAAGCTGGGTAAAAAACAACTGCCAGGAAGCAGTAAGTTTAACAGTTCTCAGGGCTCAGATCTGGGAGATGATTGAATTCTGGTCCGATTGAGTGAAGAGATCTCGTTGACCAAGCAGGGCATTCAGTAGAGATAGCAGATATATCACCCTTAAAAGTAAGACTAAGGTTAACCTCGAATAAGCCTCTTTTAGATACACTCTAAAAGCTTAAAAATAATCCTCTAAAGAATAAAGATTACCTACAAGTTGCTTACTTTGCCTGTCAAACTCTTTAAAGGAATACAAAAAAATGGTATATATATCAACAGAACATTTACAATGTCCATCATTCAATAAAAAAGTATTAAACTAGCAGAGAAGCAGGAAAATATGATGCCCCACCTTCTGGCAATATAGTAATCCTTAATTGGTTATTGAAAGAAATTATTTCTGCATCGTTATGAGAACAAGATTTGTTAAGGATGGCATAGCTAAGGAAAATAATCACTAGATCACTTGTCTGCCTCAGCCCACAATCAGTTCCACTTTGGACATTAAAAAAAAAGTCTCTGAGAAGAAACACAATATAGATGAAGTCTCATCTGCAAACATGGAGGAGTTGTTCAAACTAAAGGAGAAACTGCTAAAATTACTACAATAGACCAGAACAGGGCTATGGCAACTCTATAGTGTACATCTCTGAGTGACACATATTCATGTTTTTTTTTTTTTTTTTTAACCTTGACGTATTTATTGTTCTTACTTCATTTATCAAAATGTTCAAAACTGAATTCTTTCTTCTATAATGGCAGGTGATCTAACAAGGGTCTTGCATTCTTCCCAAAAATGAGGAAAAAGAAAAATGGATGAAAACAAACATGGACTAAAATTTAGAGAAATTAAAATAGACTTAGGATAGGAAAATAAATAAGTTATAAACCACCACCATTCCACAAAAAGGGAGCTTGGTTGCCTCAGGGAAGTAACCTACTAGCTATCCATTTTGTTTGTTGATAGTACAAAAATTTCCTCATGGATCTGTCTGCATCTGCCTTTTGGGCAACACGATTCTTGTCGGTTATATCATTGCTAAATTACTAAAGTTACATGGTCTTCTCTTCCAAAATTAATTTATAGAAATTCTTAATAAAATACATGTTAAAATTATAATCATATCATTAAAGTAGAATAAAGGAAAATAGAAGGAAAAGAAGGAAGATGCTGAGAGAGGAAAAAAAGAAAGGATGAAAGGAAGAAAGAAGGGATGAAAGAATACTAAAAATACTTTCAGCAATAAATCTGAAAATTCAAATAAAATTAATAATTTCGTAGAAAAAGATATTACCAGAACTGACACCTAAATAGAAAATATGTTTTATCTTACAACAATTAAAGACATTAAAAGTTTTAAATTCTATTCACAAATTAAGCACTAAATTCAGAGATTTAAGTTGCTATTGTTGTTTTATTTTGCTTTTTGAGACAGAATTTCACTCTTGTTACACAGGCTGGAGTGCAATGACATGATCTCAGCTTACCGCGACCTCCACTTCCCGGGTTCAAGTGATTCTCCTGCCTCAGCCTCCCAAGTATCTGGGACTACAGGCGCCCACCACCACACCCAGCTAATTTTGTATTTTCAGGAGAGACAGGGTTTCTCCATGTTAATCAGGCTGGTCTCGAACTCCCAACCTCAGGTGATCCGTCCACCTTGGCCTCCCAAAGTGTTGGGATTACAGGTGAGCCACTGCACCCGGCCCAAAAATTTTAAGTTTTTATCTTCCAAAATCTTCAAGGAGCATATTAGATTTAGGAGGAGAGAACTAAAGTTCTTTTGGGAAAAAACAAACAAACTTAAAAAAAAAAAAAGCCCAAGACTAATTATTTAAAAATGTGCTGAAAACCAAACTACTAACTAGTCAGATAAAAAAAAACTTTATCTTCAAAGAAGCTGATAAGATATTAAAGTTAATTTTGAAAAGAAATAATGAAAACCAAAATATAAAGGAGTGACATCTTTAAATTACTAAAAAAACGGCCAATCTAAAATTTCATGTCTAGAAAAAATATTCAAAACTGAAGGCAAATTAAGGGCATTTTATTACAAATAAAAAATATTGCTAGTAGACTTAAAAGTTCAAAGAGTTTGTCAGATACATGTAACTACATAAATGCAGGAAATTAAAAGGAAGAGCAATAGAAAAAGTAAAACTGTGGGTAAATATAAATATCTATTGAATAAAAAATTTTTATAGGATTTAATATACATCTACATTTAAAAGGCATGATAAAATTATGCTAGAGGCAGAAAATGGTCAATTAAAGTGTTTTAAAGTTCTAGAATTTTATATTAGCTTATATTATGACAAAGATGCATGCTGTAACTTCTAGGAATTGAAAAAGAACATAAACTGTATAGAGGATGAAAAAATAAAAATATATTTAATTTAATACAAGGAGGTAAAAATCAAAAGGAGCATGAAAGAGGAACAGAAAACAAAAAATAAAATAATAATACAAATACATGTATTTATATAATTATAAGAGTATAAAAGGCTTAAATATTACCATTAAAAGACTAAAATTATCTAATATTTTTAAAAAACAGTAGTTAACTGCAGTTTTCTTTAAGAGACAAATTTAAAATATGAAAACAGAGAAAGTGTGAAAGCATTAAGATTGCAAAAATATACCATAGAAAGATAAATATAGAGTTAGACAAAGAAAATTTTAAAGCATGAACATTATTAGATATGAAAGGTGTATTGTATTAGTCCATTTTCACACTGCTATAGAAAACTACCTGAGGCTGGGTAATTTATAAAGAAAAGAGTTTTAATTGACTCACAGTTCTGCATGGCTGGGAAGGCCTTAGGAAACTTACAGTCGTGGTGGAAGGCAAAGGAGAAGCAAGCATCTTCTTCACAAGACAGCAAGAGAGACAGAGAGAGAGAGGGGGGGAAGTGCCACAATATTAAACCATCAGATCTCAGGAGAACTCACTCAATATCACTAGAACAGCACCTGGGAAATTGGCCTGGTGATCCAATCACCTCCCACCAAGCCCCTCCCTGGACATGTGGGGATTACAATTCAAGATGAGATTTGGGTGGGGACACAGCCAAACCATATCATGTATTTTATAATAATAAATTTGTCAATCCACCAAAAAGATATAATAGTTCTAAATCTGTATTCATCAACAACATTTCTTTAAAATATATAATAGAAAAATCTACAAAAATAAAGAGGAAATAGATCATTCTATAATCTTAATAGCTGATAAAACAAGCAGATTTTAAAAATCAGCAGATATTAAAGACTTGAGCAACACTTACTAAAACTAACTTAATTGACATATATAGATCATCGCATTTAAATACATAATCTTTGAAGTGCTACAGGATACTTACAAAAAAAAAAGACCTTATGCTACCCCATAAAGTGAATTTCGACAAATTTTGATGGATTTAAATAATGGCAGCGTATTTTTCTCACAATCATTATCAAGCTAGTAAATAAATTAAAAAGCTAAAAATAAGTCACACAAAGATAACTAGAAAAATCCTCCATTGCTTGAAAACTAAGGAGGATATTTGTAAATATTCATAAATCAAGAAGAAATCACAAAAAGTATCAGAATAGACTTTAAATTAAATGATAATGAAGACATGACATCGAAATTTTAAACATGTAGAATGTAGCTAAAATAAAATAACTTATAATCTTCAAAAGATAAACTAGATTTAAAAAGTTAAAAAATTAATCTGATTTTTAATTCAAGGAGCTAAATAAAGTAAAGCAAATCAACCCCAAAGAAAATTGAAAGAACATAGTAAAAAACAAGTTCAAAATTCAGTGAACTTGAAAATTAGATAAAATAAACATTTTCCTTGAAAAAGATAACTGATCAAAATTTTAAAAAAGGAATTCTAAATAATTTGATATATATTAAAGAAACTGAATTCATTTGTAAAAGTATCTCACATAAAGAATACCATAAGTCTGGATGGGTTCATGGGTGAATTATTACAAAAATTTAAGAATTAACACAAATCTTATATAAACACTTCCAGAGAGAAGAAATAATAAATGTTTTCAAATTCATTATCTGGGGACAGTCTAGCTCTGATTTCAATACCAGACAAGGACATTACAAGAATGGAAAATGACAGACCTTATTCTCTAATGAGCATAGATGCAAAAATCTCAAACAGAATATTAGAAAATCCTATTCAGAAACACATAAAAAAGATAGTACATCACAACCAAATGGAGTTTACTTCAGATAGCCAAAGGTGATTTAACATTCAAAAGTGTATCAGTACAATTAACCATATTAATAACAAAAAAGTAGAAATGTCATATAATAATCTCTCAGATGCAAGAAAGGCATTTGATAAAAATTCAACACCCACTTTTCATCTTTCAAAAAGTCTCAGCAAATTAGAAAAAAAGAACATTTTTAATCTGATATAGGTTATTTATGAACATCTAATATTATAAATAATGAAAACATTCTCCCTAAGGTGGGAAATAAGCCAAGAGATACAGTATCATCATTTCTATGTAATATTGACTGGAGTTTCCAACAAGTGCAGTGAGGCAAGAAGATAAAACCAAAGGTTTAAAGATTGGAATTGGAAACATAAAACTGACATTCTTAACAGAAGACTTCATTGTGTATGTAGAAAATTTAATTAATCAACTGAAAATCTACTAACAATTAGCATTCTTATGTAAATTCATATAGGTTAGAAGAAAATCTTCCATAAGTATGTTCATATTTCTGCACAGTCCTGGCTTTCTGAGCAAGGAGGTAAATTTGAATAGTAAATACTTCAAAAGCAAGAAATAAAATATGGTTCTGGAAAGATTTAGAGACTTGTCTCTCTGGAGCCATTTGTTTGCATTCCTGGATAATAAACCTAATCTTTATATCCCCTGTGGAGAGAATGGCCAGGTTTGCAGTAGCCTCTTCAAAGAAGTTTCTAATGTTTAGTGTTTCTCAGATGCAACATAAACCTTTTGGGCAGCACCTCCTGGGCCCACTCCGTATGACCCTGATGAAACTTCAGGGCAAGTGAAACTGACACAAACATGTTGTGCCATGAGCAATAAATTGTCCACACCGATTCCAGCTATTTCTTACTGATAGAATTTTTGGAAACATGGCAAGCAAATCTTAGTAACTGCTTGACAACCTGTCTTAATATTTAACCGTGAATATGTGAAAATGAAATTTTACAAACAGTACTATTTACTGTACTAAAATGTATCAAATACCTGAGATTATATTTAACAAAAATTGAAAAGACCACTACAGTAAAATCTATGAATAACACTAACATAAATTAAATAACTGAGTGAATGGAGAGATTTATCATGTGACAAACCCACAAGGCTGATTTATGGTGATTTATTAAACCAGCCTTGTGAATTTGCCTCAATTATCTCAAAATTATTCTGTAGATTCAAAACATTCTTAAACAAAATTCCAGTACATTGTTCAAATTAACAGGCTTCTAAAATTCTACATTTCATGTAAATTCTTAAATGCATATGAAAATGCAAAGAACCTTGGCAATACCAAGGCAATCTTGAAGAAGATGAACACTGGGGAACACAGACTTCAAGATACTAAAGATAATTATTATAGTCTACAAACAGTGGAACAGAATAAATTCAATAAGAAGTCCACACACATTCACTCACCTTATTTTTGAAGATGACACTTCAAAAAAGTGCAAGGAGAAAGAATTATCTATCAAAATACTGTGCTGGACCTGAAATTATAAAACTCCCAGAAGAAAGCAAAGGAAAAATGCTCCTTGATACTGGCCTTGGCACTGACTTCTTGAATATCACACCAGAAGCTCAGATTGCAACACACACAAAAATTAATAAGTGAAGCTACATCAAACTAAAAAGCTTCTTCACAGCAAAGGAAACAATTAATGAAATGAAAAGTCAACCTATGAATCTGGAAAACATATTAGCATACCATAAAATTGATAAAGGCTTAATAACCAAAATATATAAAGAACTCATACAACTCAATAGCAAGAAAACATGTAACCCAATTAAAAAATAGGCAAAGGATATAAATGGACATTTTTCCAAATAAGACATTTAAATGGCCAACAAGTATATAAAAGGATGTTCAACATAACCAAAAAATTAGGGAGATACAACTCAAAACCACTGTAAGGTATCACTTCACACCCGTTAGGATAGCTATTATCAAAAGAGAAGTTGTAGCAAGTGTTAGCAAGGGTGTGGAGACAAGGGAAACTTTGTACACCGTGGGAATGTAGAATGTTGCTGATATTATGGAAAACAGAATGGAGATTCCTAAAGAAATTAAAAATAGAATTATTACATGATCCAGTAGTCCCTCAAAAGAAATGAAATCACCATCTTGTAAAGGTATTTGGAATGTTCATAGCAGTTCATGCCAATGTTCATTGCAACATTGTTCACAATAGCCAAGATAGAAACAACCTAAGTGTCTGTTGAGGGATGAATGGATAAAGAAACTGGAGTGTATATAGATAGTAAATGGAATATTATCCAGCCTTTACAAAGAGGAGATCTTGCCATTTCCCACAACATGGATGAAACTGGAGGACATTGCGCTAAGTGAAATAAGCCAAAAACAAAAAGACTGTATTATCTCACATGCGGACTCTCAATCAAAAGTGAAATGCACAGAGATAGAGGAAACAAAACGCTGGTTACTGGTGCTGTGCAGAGGGAGCAGGAAATGGGGAGAAGTAGATCAAAGGACATTAAAGTAGCAGATATGTGGGCTGAACAAGTCTGAAGTCCCAACATATAACATGAAGACTACAGTTAATAATAGTGTATTGATTTTAGGATTTTTGTGGAATGAGTATTGCTACTCTTGCCATAAGGGGAAAATGATAATTATGTGAGATGATGGACATGTGCATTTTTTCAGTACAGTAACCATTTTACCACATGTATATATGTATCTCATAATATGTGATATACCTTAAATATACACAAGAAAATCTACTTAAAAAATTATGCCAGGGTCATTTAATCCACACTAAAGTATGTATCTAGAGCTCCATCTCTTATCATACACAAAAAAATTCCAGATGGACTGATCAAAATTTGAAAAGCAAAGTTTTTTAAGAGAGCATAGAATATACATTCATGACCTTTGAGTAATCAAGGATTTCTTAAACTGGAACACAAAAGACAGTATTCTTAGAAAAACAAAAAATGATACATTTGGCTATATTTAAAGTAAATACTTCTATTTATCAAAATACACCACCCAGAAAATGAAAACAACCCACAAAATGGGAAAATATAATTGAAATATGTATACTATACTTATACACACACACATTCAACAAAAGATTTATATCAGAAATAAATAAAAACTGCTACAAACAAAAAAAAGTAGATATATATAAATACAAAGAGATAAAGACATGAACAAGCACTTTACAAGAGAATAGCCAAATATTTAACAAACATGTGAAAAGATACCCTTTTATTCATCACCAGTGAAGTGTAACTTATTAACCACAATGTGATATCATTACAAACCCATTATAGTGGGTAAAATGTACCATGTATTGGCAAATGTGTGCCAAGTATTAGCAAATATGTGGAGCAACTCGTCCTCTCATATGTGCTAGTAGGAGCCAAAATGCTCTAATCATTTTAGAAATCAGTTTGGCAATATCTATGAAAGCTGAACATCACCATACCTAACAATTGCACACCTAATTATATACCCAATATAAATATGTACATAAATTCACTCAAAGACTGGTAAAGAATGTTTCCAGCAGCACTGCCTGTAATAGCCAAAAACTGGAAATAATGTAAATGTCCATCAAGAGTAAAATAAGCAGACGTTTTGATGTTGTCATAGAATAAAATACTAGGTAGCAATGAGAATGAATAAACTTCAACTGTTAGTAAATGCATGCTAATCAGGGTTTTTTTAAAATTATTTACACAGTGTTGAGCAAAAGCAGCCAGACCCAAAAATAGTATAATGTATCATTCCATTTCTATAAAGTCCAAACGTAGACAAAATTAATCTCTGGCATTAAAAGTCAGTTTAATACCTTTGGTGGGGGACAGTGACTGGAAGTGGACAAGAGGGTGCTTCTGAGTGTTAGTCATACTCTGTTTGCTGGTCTGAGAGACTGTGAAAATTTCTCAAGCAGTATGCTTAAGTTTTGTGCATATTTATCTGTTATGCTCTACTTCAATTAGAAGAAAAAAAGAAAAAAATTATTTCTTAGCACTCTTTATTGAAAGGATCTAGAAATAATAACCAAATTCTTGGGCTGCTATTATAGAATACCAGCGACTGGATGGCTGAAAGAACAGAAATTTATTTCTCACATTTCTGGAGGCTGAGGAGTCTGAGGTCAAGGCCCCAGAAGACCTGCTATCTGGTGAGGACACTCCTCCTGGTTTGCAGAAGGCCATCTTCTCATGGTGTACTCACATGGCTGAGAGGAAAAAAAAAAAATCTCTCTCATGTTTCTTCTCCTAAGAACATTAATCCGCTTCATGAGGGCTCCACCCTAAAGACGTGATTGCCTCCTACACCTCACTTCCTAATACAATTATGTTAGGGGTTAGGAATTCAACATATGAATTTTTGGGAGACACATTCAGCCCATAACAAAAAATATAGGAATCAATACCTCTAGTTTCCAGACTACAGTCTCAAAATACTAATTTCAACTAAACGGACCCAGGACCTCTTGGAAAAATGTAGGTTTTCAAGTCTGGGACAGAAATTTCCAAGATGAACCTAGAACAGCTTGTCATAACAGATATCCACAAAGCTACTGATGACAACTAGGGTTCTATCCAAAGGACTCAAGAGCCATCTTGATTGTCCAAGGATGGATCCAGGGCCCATTACATAATTTTCAGGGCAAAATAAAATTGTGGAGCCCCTTATTCAACACACAGGGGAATAACTGCAATAAAGGGCACTATAAGCATTTTTTTCCCTTCTGAAGTATGTCTCTTGACTTGTCATGATGATTTTTATTTGCTATTAAATGTCATTATAAAAAATGAAAAATTAAAATTTTGAATTATTAACACAGATTGTTTCATTCTTTATATTGTATAATTTCATTTCAAAATGCAAATAGAAAATCATTTAACTCATATGCAGAATTACTGAAATTACACAATTTGAATTTCCTAGCTGGTACATTCAAATGTACTTCATTCTTACCAGAACAATGTAAACACTGCACAAAATTAACTCTTCTATTATTTTACTTATTGACAATGAGCACCTTCTATCAACACTCTCTACCTTTGGTTTACTGATGAGTAAAGAATAACTGAAGGAAAGCAACTACGAGTTGCCCTCTTTCCCTTACCTTCTAAGTCATCATTTTGTCATTGTTGTAAAACTTTTGATAGTACAGGGAAGTAACAAGTTTAAAAAAAGTGCCACAGGCTTCCTTGGTTGTTCATCTTTCTTAGAATGTTAATGCCTTCTCTGTGCATTAGAAGCGAATTCTTGTTTGAATGGAAAGTATGGCTTCTCAGGAAAGTCAGTGCCCTACTTAGTCATGGGCCTTATATACCTACCTTGCATTTACTCTGTGTTTCACTAAACTCCCACACGTTTTTCTGCCAGCATTCAGTGCTCATGGGACTATGAACACTACATGCAAATGTGGCAGCAAGGAACAGTAGATACAATATGTTCTCTGTGCAGATGCGTGCTCCATTGTCCCATCAAGACTTCACTTAGAAAACACAAGTTCAAAAATAACTCGATTAAGAATTTAATGACAGAAACAGCAGAGCATTAACCAAGCATGCACCTGTGGTTGAACTTAAAAATGATGTATCTATGTCCTAACTCCCAGAGCATGCAAATGTGGCCTTATTAAGTTAAAGAACTTGAGATGTGATTATCCTGGATTATCCAGGTGGCCACTAAACCCAATCTTTATAGGAGATATACAGAGAAAAGATACACAGAGAGAAGAGGACAAGTTTGTGTGAAGACAGAGGCAGATATTGGAATTACGCAGCCACAAGCCAAGAAACACACAGAGCCACCAGAAGCTGGAGGAAGCAAAGAAAAGTTTTCCTTTGAAGCTTTCACAGGAAGCACAGCCCTGCTGCCACCTTGATTTTGGACTTCTGATCTCCAGAACTATGAGAAATAAGTTTTTGTTGCTGTAAGCAACCCAGTTTGTAGTAACTTGTCATGGCAGACACAGAAAACTAATACAGGGTCTCCACAAATGTGAGGCCCTGTGAGACTGCACAGGTCAAACATGCATGAAGCCAGTCCTAGGTAGAATGTTTATGATTGCTCAAAAATGGAACAGGTTAGATAGAAATGATAACAATAAATTAGAATGAATCGAGACCATCAGATATGTTTGAGTTTAAATTAGTGAGTTTAGAATGATGCTAAAGATCATCTTTGGAGAATGCAAGATAACTAACCCAATGTTTTGAAAACTGATAAAGGGGAAAATCAATAACTGATCTTGCCTCTCCTCTACAAATTTTAACACGGGGTAATTAAAGAGTTGATAAAGGAAAGTTCTCCATGGAGACATACTCCAGAGAGTAAATGAACAAGGAATGGTACAATTAGAATATCGAAATTTTTCAGCCTCTATTGTATTAATGGATTCAGGCAATGATCATCAAACGGTTCTGACATTACACAGAGATATAAAAACCATTCTGTGTTTCTTGACTAAAGTATATAATACTGTCTTTGATGGTGCAATGCAACTGAGAAAAGAATCAAATCTAAATCTGATCAGTCACCTAGATCTAATTAGCGATTTATAGGAAATGCAAGGGCCAGAGCAACATGTTAAAGAATACCTTGAAAATGCATTTGGGAAATATCACACTGTGTTTTTGTGAGAAACAGAGCAGTACACACAACCTGTTTTTTGTTGTTCATTTCAAGGAAATAAATTATAAGGGATGCAAAAAGAGAGGGAGAGAGGTGACATATAGATTTAAACAGACTTAAGAGGCATACCAAACTAGAAATTTAGGGTTTCAATTTTCAATTGCCATTCAAATAATAAACTACATTTTTTAAATTTCAGTAGACTTTTTGGGTAAAATTTACTTGAGAAATGGATCTTAAAAATAGAAGAACAAAGAAGATTTATGAGAATTTTGAAGAACAACAATGAAGTGTGAGGAATTATTCCCCATATATAAACGGCACTAATCAGGCAGAAAGGCATTAGCACTGGTCTCATAATCCCCTATGAATGCCGAATGTTAATCCTTTACTTTCTAGATCATGGATGGGTTTGAGGAGATGGGCAGAGGGACACCTGGGGAAATGGAGAGAGAAGCAGAGGAGGCTCAGAGGTGTCAGAATAGTGACTTTTTACCAAAAAGTCAGCTAAATATAATCCTTAGATATTGGTGCACACAGTGAAATGAATGAAACCAGAATAGAGAACTGAGAAAGGTGTGCATACATATGAGAACTGAGTGGATCCCACATGCAGCATTGTAAGTCAGAGGGAAAAATAGCTATTCAATAAACAATATGAAGATTATTAATTATCTATTTGAAAAAAAGTTAGAACCCTACCTTATCCACTTAAAATTAAAGCCAATAGCTTAAGAACCCAAATGTGAAAAAACTAACTCTGAAACTTTTAGAAGAAATGTAGAAAATATATTTTAGACCTCAAGATAGCAAAAGAGTTCTTAAATAAGAAACAGAAAGAAAAAACATATAAGGGAAAAGGTAAACCATTTTGACTATAGTGAAATGTAAACATCTGTATAAACTAGTACTATACATAAACTTTTAACAAACAAATGAAAGACAATGACAAGGTATTTACCATCACACACGTATATTATATATAAAGACAAGAGACCTATTTGAAAAATAGGCAAAGACTATGAACAGAAAAGGAAAGTCAAATTGTCATTAAGCATGCAAAGAAGTATAAACTTTCTTGTAATCCAGTAAATACAAATTAAAATAACAATGAAATACCATTTCATAAATATTGGATAAGCAACATGTTTCAAAGTTAAAGACATGTAAATTGGCCCATATGAAATTGCCATTTTTGTAGGTCAAAAGTGGTTAGATATTGGCAATTTTATATAGTTCACTAATACATAGTCTATAATCTAGTATTTCTCCTCCTTGTGTATAACCTTCCTAAATTGGAATTTCCTTAAAAAACCAAGCCCTACAAAAAATAATTTGAGCAAGTACTTTCTCAATTCTCTCAGGATGCAAAACTATTTCCATTCTAGATGCATAGGAAATAATTAATTGATATATATGATGATTGCTTTAGAACAGTAGAGCTTAATTCTCTCCCAGAATCCTAGTTGAGAAGAGGTAAAAAGAAACTCTTAGGAAGAGTGCTCCTTGGTGTAGGGAGAGAAAAACTGGAGAGCACACTGGTGCACAGTGGCTCACTGCTGTATTCCTAGCACTTTGGGAGGCTGAGGGTGAGCTCAGGAGTTCGAGATCAGGCTGGCCAACATGGTGAGACCCCCATCTCTACCGAAAATACAAAAAATTAGCCAGGCATGGTGACACATGCCTGTAATCTCAGCTACTCAGGAGGCTGAGGCAGGAGAATTGCTTGAACCCAGAAGGTGGAGGTTGCAGTGAGCTGAAATCGCACCACTGTACTCTAGCCTGGGCAGCAGAGTGAGACTCCATCTCAAAAACAAAAAAAGAAAGAAACTCTTCCACGTGTACACAATAAAGAGTTTATTAGGATAGCTAATGAGCCTGTTTTTAATGGCCAAAAATAAAATAAAAGGAAATATATTCATGAGAAACATAAATAGATAATATATCCATACAATGTAATACTAAAATAAATGAACTAATTATATATGTGCCTGAATAAATTTTAATAATGTAATTAAGTGGAAACGTTGCAAAAAAAGTATGTAGAATATATACTTTGTATTTAAATTTTAATAGCACACCAAATAATTGTATATATTGCTTTCCAATAACCATATATGTAACAAAAGTATAAAAATGTATGGAAAGAAGAAACACAAATGTCTGTATAGTCATTACCTTTGGGAAGGAAGGTATAGGAAGAGGTTTAAACAGTATCTGTAATCTGTTACAATGCTATGATTTTCTCTGTAAAAGAAATTTGCAACTTGTTAATTAATGTTAAATTTAGGTGTTAAATAAGTACATGGAGGTTTATGTTGTCATTTTCTGTGCGTTTATATTTTAAATTTTTTATAACGTTTTGAAAATTTAGAAAGGGAAGAAAATAATTCCTAGCGTGGTAAAGATAGGAGCAATCGATATCATTTATTAAGCACTTTACATGTGTTACCTCCTTTGATCCTCTCCATAACCCTATGAGAGAAGTACTCCAAGATCCCCTTTTCACAAATGAAAAAATTAAGACCAGTCACTTTGCTCAAAATTCTAGTTGGTTAGATTCAGGGCGGTTCCAACTACAAATCATTTCTTCCAGGATGACAAAAAAAGAACAACTAAATCACATGAAGTTATTTTAACTTTTTTGAATTCACCCATTCAGTTATGTAATCTCTCAGTCATTTTTCCCTACTCGTGTCTAAGCTCCATCCCTTACAATATGTGTAAGCTTGGAAAAATTATCCAAATCATCTTTAATTTGATTGCCTCATCTGTTAATGGAAACTTACTTTTGTGTTTTCAGTCAGGTTAAAAGCATTTAAAATATTTAGAACAGTGTGCAGAGCAAACACTCAATACATCTCAGTAAATCTGTGCTTACTTATTCACATATTCATTTGCAATTAACTATTTACCATTGGACAACCATAAAATCTGGCCTGAATATACAGAGATAATGAATAAAACAGTTTTTGTGATTCCAAGGCATTTCTAATTTAGTGAATAAGATGCTCATATGAACATGTAAGTGCAATTAAGTGTTGTAGGGGTGAGTTCAAGTCCAAATAAGGTACAGAGGGGAATTAAGGTGGATCAATGTCACCTGTGAAGAGACAAGGCAGGTAAGAGGATGGCAAGAATATTTTCAAAAAGTAGAGCTCATGCTTGAGTTGAGTTTGGGGAAATGAACTTAGTTTAGCCTGGCAGAGACGATGGGGTCCTGGGTGAGAGGAGTGGAGAGAGAAGAACATCCAAGCAGAAGATAGAGCATGAACAAAGGCATGCAGCTGTGACCTGACATGGCCTGTTCGGTGAATTGCTGAGGTGTTGGGAGTGTGGGAAGATGGTGATGTCAAGGGAGAAGACTGGAAGGACACTTAGGGATCAGGCTGTGAAGGATCTGCCTGGGATGCCTCACTAAGTTTGAGATTTTCATCCGAAAGAAAATGGGAAGATACCAAGTGATGTAAGCACTACGAAGAGATTTGCATTTTGGAAAATTTAGTATAGCAGCTGAGATTCTGTTTTGTGACCATTTGATTCACATTTCTCTCCCCTACAACACTATAAAGTTAATTAGGGCACTGAATATGTTGGTCTTACTCAACATAATGTATACCCAACAGAGTTCACAGTACAATCTCATAAATACTTATTGAATGAATGGAGGAGGTAAGATCAGAAGCAGGAAGCAACTGAAGTAGAATGAGTAAATTGGAGCAGTGGCAGCAGTGAGGGTGGATATGAGATCCTCGGGAATGTGTATAGTGCGGTACTTGGGAACGCATTGGATCTGGAGAATAAGGGAGAGGTATCAAGCTTGGGTGATTCTATCTGGGGTAACTTGGTGACTGGTGGTTGCTATTCATTGAACCTGGGAAAAAACAAAGGAGAAGTGGGTTTGTAGACCTAGGAATTGGATTCTGCTTTGTTTGGAGGGAGAAGAGACAATGTCAAATTTGACTATATTCTTTCTTCTCTTATAGTCTTATAAAGAAATTAAAAACATGAGAAGACATTTGGATATAGATCATTGTTCTCCATGGACATAAGGTTCTTATACATATAAAGACTAATACCAAAATGGTGAACAATCTTTGAAGTAAAAGAAATATCATTGAAATAAAGAAGGAATTAATTAAACAAGTAAGAGAAACGTTTGAAATTTTTCAATATAATGGGGGAAAATTAAGGAGGGATCAAGTATAAATGTGAAATGAAATTTGTATGAAAATAACACCATAAAGAGGAAGCAGTCAAGAATCTATTGAATAACACTTTTACCTAAAAAAGGTGACTAGGCCTTGCTTTACATTAATGGGTGCTGTCAGACTTGCAGTAGGAGCAATTTACCAGACCTCAGTCAGTAGAAGTCTGAATCGCAACCAGAGTATTACCTCTTCAGAGAACCCAGAAAGTGTCATATCAGGAGCAGAAGACCTTATATTGTCATATTAAGGGAGCTTTGATCCCACTAGATTTTAAGCAACTTTCCAAATCGAAAGCGTGAGTGCTAGCTCTGGAATTCTGCTTTCTAGAGCTCCGTAAGTATCCAGAGGCTCAGAGTCTCTCTTAGCTCTGGGAGGTGAGAGGGCGAATGATGTGTACTGAGTGATGACTTACTTATTTTCTTTCTTTATTTTAAAGAATATGTACACACTTACTTTCTCCATAAAGGCTGTTCTAATTTTATGAAAGAAAAGTAATTAAATCCTCTTTTTCCACCTCTTCCCAGCTTCTGAACAATGAACATTCATTTCCCCATAAATTGCAGAATAAATGTTGATTGTTGTAGTTCTTTTTGTGGTGGAAACAATGATCTGTGTTTGTAGCCACACCTGTTGTAGGTTATATGGTGTGCAACGGAACCCAGTCATGACTCCTATAAGTGGGTGTGAAACAGCACCCATTTTTCTCTGAGTACAGAGGGAAGAAAGCAGATTCTCAGTCACTTCCTGAGATCATTTGTTCAATGCACTATTGAATTTTAGGATCATATTTAAAAGGTGGGCAGTGCAATGAAGAAAAGAGGATAAGTGTATCTTAAATAATTTTCAAATATCTTCACAGACCATTGACAGGAAACTGATTGCACAAAACAGTTCCTCAAAGTGTCCCAGAAAGTGATGTGTTCTCAATGGTAACCCTGTAAGCACCTGGATTCTGAGTCACTCAAGATGAAATTCTAGCCAACAGGTGCCTGGCTGACTCATCTTGGACTAGAAAAAGCATGCAGTTCTGGACATTGTCTACAGACAAGAAGATGGAAATTCAGCAAAGAATGCTCAGTAACAACTGGGCAGGGTGGCATAGGCCTGTAAAACACGAAGCATGACAATGTGGGCCCCAAAGGGCCCCAAATGAAATTTCTACTGTAATGAAATTTCCTTCTTTCACAGTTTCAAATGGAGACATTTGTGAACAAATGTAATCCCCAACTAGCTAAACTCCACATGCAGCCTTTTTCTGCGATGTTAGGAGCATCTCATGGAATGGCAGGATATGAAGTATCAAATGCAGAGCGTCCTCTGATGGGCAGCATCCCTGTGATTTGTGTTTCTTGTGGATGGACACACACTAACCAATGTGAAGCCAAGGGATTTTAAGTGTACTCACTCTAAGAAGGCACTTGGCACTGGACAAGCCTGCAACTTCTGACTCTGGGACTTTATATCCTAGGGGAGTGCAAGGCTCATGGTACACAAATGTCATAAACAAAAGCCACTTCTCAATTTGTCACTTTTCACATGCAGTAAGTACTCTTTTGTACATCTTGTAGTATGGATTGGAGGCTGTCAGTTATATTGATTATGTTTGTTGTTGTTTGCATGTTTTATTCATTTATTTGTTTATTTATCCTGAATAAACTTAGAATATTCTTTTTACTCGTTAACAAAAGTCATTTTTAATGAGTGAGGTAGAGAGTCTGGAGAAGGATCTAGGGAAGTAATTTCCTTGAGTTCCAGCTTTGTGCCCAGCCCTCTGCTGCGTCCTTCTTATACCTCCTTCTACTCACACGCACAACCACCTTATGAAACAGCTATCAGTTTCCCCATTTTCCAAACCCAGAACCTAAGATGCAGGTATGTTAACCGACTTTCCCAAAGTCACCTGCTGGTGAGTGAGACACTGGGATATTACTCAGGTCTCTCCAACTCCGCTATCCCATTATACCTCCAATATTGCACATTATTGACAATGGTATTCAGAAGAACCCAGACTATAGCGTGTATCTAGAATATTTTTACATTGCCATATCGCCTCTTGAGATACCTGTGTGATACTGCTATGAGGACAGTAAATATGTTTAGTAGACCCAAGCCCCATGACTGAGTCATTACATGGCACAAGCCACGACAAAGTTGGTGATACATGACTCAGAAATCGTGAATTTTCATCTGTGTTCTCATCTGTGACCAGGTAGTTATCTATTCATTAATTTTCTTATCTCTTTGCTCATTCCAGATGTCACAAGGAGGTGGCCTGAGGGCTGAATTTGATTTGCAGATCAGTTTTGTTTGAATTCTCCCACCCCTGGTCTCACACTGTGTTCTTAAATGCTTTTAGTTGCCAACATTTGAAAACTCAAGGGCTTTCCCATCTAAAATATCAATTTCCTCTTTCCTTGAAACCAGTAGATCTGACAATATTAGGTTTCATTTTCCACATGGCAAAGAGAAGCTGTAGGTGCATGCACTTTTAAACAAGTTTTGGCTCTTTCGCCCCAGTTCCCATCCAGCCCACTTTGCTCATTTATGTTTCCTTCCTACAAGTCCCCCATTCCCTTTCGAGTGTTTATACTCTACTCTAGAAAATTAAAAATGCACGGAGGTGGTTCTGGGACTGGGGCAGGATGAAAGACTTCCTTAAAAACGCAGAATCTCAGTGTGTTCAACAGGACCAAGTAACTATGCGTGCTTCCTTATTTTTTAGGGCATTCAGAGAGCCCAAAAACTTCAGAAATTGGGGCTTGAGGTTAAATATCTTACTCTGTAACCTGAATAATATTCTACAGCCCTCACTTGAACACCTCAGAGAAACTTGTTCCTTTGTTGAGCACCTACAATTCTTAGGAAATTTCTCATTAAACTGAGTCCAATTATGCTCCCCTATGAAATCTGCCATCTGATGATCCTGCTTCCAATTCAATCCTTGGGAACATGCTTCACCTGCCAACCCACTAAATATTTGGGGACGTCTCTCATGGCACCTCTAAGCCTTCTCAAAATCTAACATCAAGCACCTACCGCTTCTTACAAGAAGCAACTCCTGTTTCCCACAGTGGGCTGTGTGTGGTTTCAAAGTTGGGCAATATAGGAATCAGTGAAGAATTCTATCAAAAGGGAGGGATGGTGTCTAAAGGGTTGCTCCTTTTATATGATTACATCTTAAGATTACATCTTCTGACTAAAAAAGATGATAATCTTTCAAGCTCATAGGACTGGATTCTCAGAGGAGTTTGTGCACTAGGATGTCTCAGAGGGCAGAAACTGTCTTCATCTCTGAACTACATAGATTTTCTGCATGTTTTCAGTTCCACAGTGTGTTTAGGGCATTTCAGCCCTGTTGGTAAGGGTGTGTTCACATAACCCAAACTCAGTTCAAAGCAGTCAGTGGTGACAAATTCTAAACTGCCTCTAAATTTTCCAGAAGTGGATTCTAAGAGCATATGTGTTTGTGCTAAATATCTCTTTCTGATAGTCATATCAAAATAAGTATTTCTACCTATTATGACACTTGCCCAGTCAGACTATGAGCATCAAAGATATCCCAGGTCAGGTTAGGACAGGGAAAAATATCTATGGGGCAGGAGGTGAAGATTAGAGAGGTTGGAAGGGCAAGGAGATAGTAAACATCCTTTCATGTATATAATTTCACACAGGCTAAATATGAGTCTGGGTTTTAATGCATAGTTACTATTTATGTATACTTAAGGAAGTGAAAAATCTGTGGGGGGAGAAAGGCAGTGATCTTTAAAATGAAACTTGAGCACAATGGAAATCAATATTACAACTTTTCATAAGAGCTGTAATTACACAAAAAATTGAAGATTTTTATGAAAGGAGAAAAGTTTAAAATTAATTAATAAAAACTCCATGAAACCTCTTTCTACTTGAAAAAAGATCATCAGAGGGAAGTCTCAAACAAAAGTCCTCTGACCATAACATTTCCCTTTCAGTAAGATTGTAGTCCGGCTACCACTAGCTGTAAATCCCAAAGGTAATTTAAAGATGAAAAAAGAAAACAAAGCACTCCATCTGAGTTCAACAGAATTAAGACACTAAGTTTTCTGAATTAAATATATTGCGGTTCCTGAACTGAAGTATTCACTTCTTGTCTCTCTGAAAAACATAGGAAGCAAATTAGGTTATATAATTTCCATTTCTGGTAGCAAATTTCTGTACTAAATTTTAGCAGGAATGTACAGGCCATCCCTGAGGTTCAGAAAAGCCAAGGACATAACTAAACTCACACAGCCAGTAAATGGCAGGGCCAGGATTTAAAGTCAGCATGATCTAACTTCGAGAACTATACTCTTTAGCTATTTTCACAATTGCATAGAATTGATAAAACTCAATTTTGGCTTCAGTATCCTGGAAACAGACTCTCTTAATAAGTGCTATAATTATATAATTCTTAAGTTCCAGGCTCCACTAGCAAGTTTGAGAATAAGGGAAGTATCACAAAAAAATAAAAAGCAGAAGAGGCTGCAGGACCCAAGGAAACACCACTCAGCTGGTTTTCTATATATCAAGAGTTATGCAACACAAAGATTCTCACTCAGAAATGGATTCTGATAGCATTACTTTTATACTGAATTAAGTTCCTTCTAAAAACAGTTTCAGTCTTGGACCATTTCAGTTACGTGAGTCAATAAGTCTTTTTGCTTAAGCTAGGTCATAAGGTTCATGCAGGCTTTCATAAACAACTAAACAAGGTAATGGATATAAAGCACCTAACATGAGTCAAAGATACAATAGGCACAGTTAAATGTGAGCTCTCTTCCTCTCCCATCTATTTTCACTTTATTAAATCTACACTTAAATTGGACATTATACTTTAAATGGTTATTAGTAATTCGAGTAAATCTAATTATTAACTCAGTTGATTACCATTTCTCCTCTTGTAGTGTAGGGCTCTGAATCCTCTTCTATCGTCTTATTCTCAATTGCAGGAGAGAGGAAGGAGGAAGAAAGGAAGGAGGGGAGGAAGGAAAGGAAGGGAGGGAGGGAAGAAGGGAGGGAGGGAGGGAAAGACACAGAAAACCTCTAGCCCTATGCACAATCTCTCTCTTTTACCTGTCCTATTGGAAATATGGACTAGGACTTCAAGAAGAAAATATGCATTCCCCTATTATAATCTGTATTATCTGGCTGAAAATAGCAGAAACAAATTTTAAGCCATTTTAAGATTTAAAAAAATTGGAAAGGTGATTTACTGGATCACAGAACCAAAGCATGGAGAGGAAGGAAGAGTGTGTCCCCAGGATGAATGGATCATGAGACTTAAACAAGGTAACCACACTCACCTTCTCCGGTTTCCACTCGTTCCAGATCTCATCTACTCTACTTCTGCACATTTTTCAGCTCAACCTCTGGTCTTTGGTGATTTCATTCTCTTAGCTCTACTCCACATTGTCAGGGAGGTGGTTGCTTTGATGTCATATTTTTGCAGCTAACAGTCCAAATGAAAATAGAGAACTCCCAACTTCAGGGAAGAACCTTAATTATATAAGCTTGGTTCACAGTACCACTCATTATACCAGAGAGGTAAGGGTCTATGATTGACAATTCTTGCAAAATCACAGAGTGAAAGAGCAGTTCCTCGGGGGAAGTGAGTGGGTGCTGTTAATAAAAAAAGAGGAAAGGGGTGCTGTATGGAAACAAACAGCAGTTGTTCACTCTGTGTGAGCCTGGAGCAAGCCTGAGGTGGTCAGCACCCTGATTTCTCTCTCTCTTCAGTGTACTCCATCCTGGTACCTTGAGTCTACAAAGTTAACGTTGTCTTCTAAGCATTAGGCAGGCACATACACAAGTATAGACATATACACAAGCATAGACACATAAACGCACAGGCTCCCTAACACTCCCTAATACACTCCCTCAACCCCAGAACCCTCAGGACAAAAGATCCCCAGCAAACTAAAAAGATACAATTTTTTTTCTTCTCTTGCCCAAGTTTTACTCCTAACCTTCTTTCTGGGGGTTCCAGGAAATGAAATTGTTGATCAAAAAGAATGTCTGCTAAACCTCTCTCCCAAAGGAATATCATTCCATTGCATCCCAATCAGTATCATCCAACCTTTGTTTTGGGGGCCAATTTTTCATCTTTCTGAGGAATTACCCTGCTAGCATCCTTTTCCCTGTGTGTATCTAAGGCTCTTCCCAGAAAAAAAGTGAGCTGAGTCGGGGACCCAAAGAAGCCCAACTGAGTGACTTTAGTTCATGTCCATATCTGTTAGGACAAGGTACTCACTTGCCCCTATCGTCAGCTCACTTGAACTGCAGGCATAGCAGTAAGCAAGAAAAAATGACAAAAATGTTGTACACTAGCTTTGCAACATTTTTTTTTTTAAATCAAACATTCAGACCCACTATATTAATCCAACATAGAACTGTGATTGTGGTTTTTTCCTATATATTTTTAAATAACAAAAATATTGAAAAAAGAAAAATAATTTTTCTTTGTGCTTTGTGGTATAATTTACTACCCCAGCACAATTATTTTAATTCTTATAGGTGCTTATTTAGTCTTAGATATTGACTATAAATTGCCTTAACAATTATTTGTCTTACCGCTTAATTTCATTCAAAATCAATCTTGGTCAAGACATTGTTCTGAAAACTCATGGGGCTGCTTATCAAATCACTGGGGGCGACATGACTTATTTGTGTTAGCATGCTAGTGAAGACACACATTAACCTGCACAATTCCCAGCCTCAAGCAAAAAGGTTGGGCAAAAATATATAGAACAAAATAGGTGAAGGTCAGAGATATCAGCAGAAGGATTTGATTTCACTTGAGACTTTTTTCGAAGAGGTATATAATCACATACCCATAACAGTGTGTTTTGCAAGTGTATGCAGGGCAATAAAGGTCTCTTCCAGTCTTATTGCTAGAGGTAACAAGAAAGTGCTTGTAATCAGATGAGGTGTGAGATTGATTATGCCAAGTCTGAAGGCTCAATAAGTGATTAAGAGTTTGAACCATATAGAGGGCCATTTATTTCAAACCCAAAGGAATGTTCTGGGTAGAAGCAACACTGTCTTCCTGAAGTCTAGACTGTTCTGCTTCCTGTTGTGGCTACCTGTCTTCACACCTATTTCCTTCTGTGAGGAGTAAGCACTCACAGAAGTAAGCTTACTCACAGGAGTAAGCTGGCTGGCCATTCAGTCGTCTCTGCACCTCACCTACCCACCTCCAAGGATTCATCGTGGTCTGGCTCCTAGTTAGGCATTCAGTGCATGAGATATATGCATCTCAAACTCATCAATCCAACATCCACTTCCATATCTTCCCTATAAAACTGGCCCTCCCACAGTCAACCCCATCCATCCATCTCAGCTCTGTTGATAAAATTCCTCAGGCCAAATCCTGTGATCATCCTTCATTTCTCTACTCTTTCCTTTCTAAATAGTTAGAAAATCTACCTGGCTCTACCCTATAAACAAATCAGCATTTGCCACTTCTCACCACTTTATTGTGACCACCCTGGTCCAAGATAATGGCAATAGTCTCCTAGCTAGCCCCTCTGCTTCCACCTTTATCCCCTTCTTTCCTACATCAATATAGCATTTTCTCAACACAGAAGCCACAACCTGGGTCATATCATTTTACTCCTCTGCCCCAAATCTTCTGTGGTTCCCAATCTCGTCCAGAATAAAAGCCTAAGTCCTTTCAGTGGTTCACAAGGCCCAGTGTCATTATCCCCATGAATACTTTGATTTCGTCTTCTACCACTGTGCCCTTCCTCACACCACTCCAGCCATACTGGCTTCCTGGCTTTTCCATGAATATATCAGGCACATTCCTGCCTCAGGACATTTGCATGCACTCTATGCTCGTTGCAATGCTTTGCTTTCAGATATTTGCATGGCCTACTCCCTTACCCTCTTTAGGTCTTTGCTCAAATTCCACCTTCTTTGTGAAGGCTTTCCTGCCTCCTCAATTTTAAATCACAACTCCCTAGCCCCGACTCTACTTAATTTTGCTCCGTAACACCTATGGCTATCTGACATACTGTATGTGTTAATTATTATTATTTTTTTTTTTTATTTTTTTTTTTTTTTTGAGACGGAGTCTCGCTCTGTGCCCAGGCTGGAGTTCAGTGGCGCGATCTCGGCTCACTGCAAGCTCCGCCTCCCGGGTTCACGCCATTTTCCTGCCTCAGCCTCCCGAGTAGCTGGGACTACAGGTGCCCACCACCTCACCCGGCTAGTTTTTTGTATATTTAATAGAGACGGGGTTTCACCGTGTTGGCCAGGATGGTCTGGATCTCCTGACCTCGTGATCCGCCCGCCTCGGCCTCCCAAAGTGCTGGGATCACAGGCGTGAGCCACCGCGCCCGGCCATGGGTTAGTTATTGATTAACCATTTGTTTTCCCTTGTTGGAATTTAAGCTCCATGAAATCAGACTTACTTTCTGTTTTGCTTGCTGCTTTATCCCCAGTGCCTCGCATGTTAGTGATAAATAGCTGTTAATAGGATGGCTTGGATGGATAGATGGAGGGATGGATGGGTAGACAATTGGATAACTGAATTGATGAATATATTAGCTAATTTTATATTTTGTAAGAAACTTTATTCATTGTTTTAGAAAGATATTAGTTCTAAATTATATATTAAAAAGTAAATAAAGTCAAATGACCAACCCAAAGATGCTAGGTTGTCTGAAAAACGGATCTTTCTAAGTTACTAATTTCAAAACTGCTCCCAGATTAAACTCTATATTTAGAAAAGGTTTCGGATAAATGGTTTGGGCAAATAATCACTTCTTAGTGCACATCAATTATGTTGTAAGCAAACAAAGTAGGAAAATTCAAGACAAAAATATCCTAATCAGTTTCAAGCCACAAAACAGATTTAATTCAAACAAAATAACCAAAACAAACTGGAGGGGGAAGAAGAAAATACACACTAAGGGATGGATGTTCTTGTTTGACTTTCTATGCTGATAAAAATTAACAAATTTTCAATGCTGTCTTTCATTTTACACTGTTAAGGATGGAGACCATATTCAACTAAGTGTCCTTCTTTCCCATTTCTTATCAATAATATTTTATGGTTTTTAAGTATTAGTAGATATTACAATTGGTTTTTCAGGCTCATGACAAACAAGCAAGAGAAGCAGACAGATGGTTTTAATGGGAACTGAGAAGAACATGTTGGATCTTCAAAAACATGTCAGATCTCACCATTTTGTGATTAGGATGGTGTTATTCATTGCAGTGAAAGGAAGAAGGAAATATATTGGTCTGAATCCTTTGCTTTGTCCCTTGAGGGTAAAGGCAGGAAGCACCTGGCCAGGGTATCTGTAGATAAGGCCAGTTTTGGATGCTGCCCTCACCAGCATCCCCTGCCATTGGTCATTTTTGTTTGTTCTATAAGTGGGGAAAGTATCTTCTCTCTGGAAAGTTAATTTTAGGGTCTTGTCACATGAAAGCTTGGGACTGATGAATTTGCCCTGCCGAGGAGGAAGGATAACAATTACAGAAATAGTTACTGTTTCAAAGCTACCAGGAGAGAAGAACAGGGAAGTAGTTTTTTGCCTCTTGTTGTCATTACATAGCTATGCATTGTGTTTTGATGAAGCAATGTACTATACAGGGCAATTGGGAGGAACTGGACAGATATATGAAAATGATTACTGTTTTAAAGCCAGAGAAATTATGGTAGAAGAAAGTGAGTATATGAAGTTAATAGAGCTTTTTTTCGTTTATTTTTAAATTATCCCATAGTTAGTATTGAGAACTAACACAACTGTCGAAAATTGAGTATATGAGTAAACATTATTCTCAAAAATGTGTCCAAATAGCCAAAAGGATACAAAATGTCCCAAAACTGTAATCTAAGTCACTTACTTGATTTAATCCAAATTTTCATAAAAGGCTGTTAGGCTATTACATTGATTTATCCCTATGTAAACACTAGTATTATGTGGATTTTCTTAATAACTAATAAGAATTCATTTGTACACCCTCTCCCCACTTCCACACACAGTTTTTGTTACAGGTGTCCAAGTTTATCTTGTCTTTTCTCTATGTTTCTATGTTCCCCCATCACTCACGCCTCCCCACAGCTGGTATTCACAGAGTTTGTTTAACAGATTTTGGGTTTGCTCTCATTTATGTGGAAGAGTCTATTTCCAACAAACTACTGGACTTGTACCTTAGGGCTAATTATTCAGGAATTGGCGTAAGTCCTTACTTAGCATTCTCTAAACATTCTCTGTCACTTCATTACAGCCAAGATTTTCTTGTAAATCTACTACTTTGACCTGATACACATACGAGAAGCTTTTATGAAATGAATGAATGAGAAGATGTAAATTTGCCTAAAAATTCTTCAGCTAGTAAGTCATTATCTTATTGAAGGCTATCAAAGCCTTTCTTAGTTACTTCTTAAACCACTTATTGCCCTTCCCTACCTTACTTCCAAATTTATTTATTCTCATTGATCATCAATAGAGGATGGATGTTACTTCTCAAATAGTAATATAACTTCTCACAAGGAAAAATAATGGATATCTGTCATTCATGTGGTCATCAGCTATATTGTAATGCTTTGTATTAGAATGAGAAATTTTGTGGTGAATTGCAAAGAACAATGAACTTAGGGTAAGATCTGAATTCTAGGGCCAGATATGACACTATTTAGTTCTATGGTCTTGATCAGGTCAGTTAACTTTAGACCTTAGTTTGTGCAACAGAAAATTGAAGGCATTTTATCAGATCAGGCTTTTCAAATTATATGTCTTATAAAACACTAGTTTCATATAATAACATTTTTTAAAACTTCAATATTGCATTTAATTCAACAACAATTTACTGAATGTCTATTGTGTGCTAAGAAGATAAACCAGGCTAAATGATCCTAAATGCAGCATGAAGAGAAAAGGGAAATAAAAGGTATGAAATACAGGAAAGAATAAGAAATGTGGAAAATGTAATGACAAAATCTAAAATTGAAGTACCAAAACAAAAGAGTGAGTTAGAGACAATATTTGAAAAGATGATATCTAAGAATTTTTAAGAACTGATCAAAGACAGCAATCCAGAGATTCAGGAACACCAAGTGTATCCCAAGTCAGATAAATTAAAAGAAATCTCAGATAAAATACATTATAGTAAAATTGGTGCAAATCAACAACAAAGAGAAAATCTGAAAGAAGCCAGAAAAAAGACAAGACAGATCACACATAAAGGAATGTTAGACAGCTGACTTCTCAATATCTCAACAGAATCCTAATAATAATGGAAAAAGCCTTCAAAGTTCTAAAGAAAATGACTGCCAATCTAGAAGTCTATATTCAGTAAAATATCTTTCAGGAATAGAGTAAAAATAAAGACATTTATAGACCTAAGGGAGTTCTTTACCAGCACTAATTTAAAGGCGGTACTTCAGGCAGAAGGAAAGTAATTTCAGATGTAAAACTTGAGATGTTGGAAGGAATAAACTGAGCTTATATTCATGAATATTGATTGTATAAAAGAGTAATAATAATGTCAGGTTTTTAGTAGAATTGAAAATATAACACAATAGCATAAGTCAAGAGGGTAATAAATGGAATTAAAGTTTGAAAAGAACTTACGTTTTTTTTTTTATAGACAAGACCTTATTGTAAACCTACATTTGCCTGTTACATTTATGGGCAGCTTTCATAAAACCAATGAGTGACCATCTTTGCAGTTGAGAAGAAGAGCAAGGTTTTGATTAAACTTAGGCTTTAATAATTAAAGCATATTGTGTAAAAATCCCTACAATAAACACATAAAGAAACAATACGTGCAGTTTTCAAAGTAGAAGAGGGAGGAATGAAAGACTAAAATTATTCAATCAAGAATAAAAGGCAAGAGGAGGCCGAGGCGGGTGGATCACGAGGTCAGGAGATCGAGACCATCCTGGCTAATAGGGTGAAACCCCGTCTCTACTAAAAATACAAAACATTAGCCGGGCTTGGTGGCGGGTGCCTGTAGTCCCAGCTACTTGGGAGGCGGAGGCAGGAGAATGGTGTGAACCCAGAATGCAGAGCTTGCAGTGAGCCGAAATCACGCCACTGCACTCCAGCCTGGGCTACAAAGCGAGACTCTGTCTCAAAAAAAATAAAAAAATAAAAAAATAAATAAAAGGCAAGAAAGGAAAGAGAAAACAAAACAATCCCAGAAAGTCCTAGAACATAGAAGTAATGTTAAAATATTGGAGTGATAAATTGCATTATTCATGAAGGAAAGATGGATAAATGTGCATGTTGGCATTCCTTATACTAGGATACCAGGTAAGAAGAAATCAGTTCCTGAACATTGCCTAGTTCAGAGGTTGTGAATTAGACATAACTGGATAAGTAAGCTTGTAAAGTGGCAAACATCTGTATTTTTTTCTAAAATGTGTAAAGCCACTTTGAAATTTTGAATGCAAATTATTATCCCTGCATTCCTGAGTTGCACTATTCTTGGGGTGAGCCGGAAGAAAAGACAGCATCCGCTTTCCACAGCTCTTACACATGTTTGGTGGCACCCTAGGATTTCCCCATTTCCCACATGTTTAGGCAAAAGTCATTTTAATTTTTCACTTCATTTTGGTATTTCTGAATGCTACTTACCACAAAAGATTGCATTTTCAGACTGCCTTGATCAGTAAAGGATTTTCAGTTGTGCCGCCTCTCTCTCTATTAGATCCCCAGGCAGAACAGCTGCAAAACTTAATCTAGCTTTTGGTAATGAATTCATTCATCTTATTTGTATGCAATTCAGGCAGACTAACTCTAACTTTAAAGGAAAATGAGTGCTGATCTTTTTAAAGAGAGCGAATATGGAGCAGCCTGATCCCTAAGAGGCTCTGAGAGATTGAAGTTGTTCAAGTCTCACCCTCAGGCCTTTACAAGGGTAAAGCCACACAATCAGAAAGAGATTTGACAGTCCTGTCAATCAAAGATTCTTCACCAAACCTCTCTCATTCAGATTGATTAGCTGAGAGGACTTATCTGAGAACAGTTGAAAGAATACTACCAAAAATCAGCAGCTCAGCTCGACCTCTTAATCTTTCTGAGCCTTAATTTACTCATCTGTGAATTAGGATGAAATCAAACATAATCATCTACAAGCCCAGTTCTTAAACTTTAGTGTGCCTTGGAACTACCCAGAGAGCTTGTTAAAACACAGATTGCTGGGCCCACCTCCAAAGTCTCTGATTTGGTAGCTCTCAGGTAGAGCCCAAGAATGTGTGTTTCCAACAAGTTCCCAGGTGATGCTGAAGTTGCTAATACAGAGAACATACTTTGAAAACACTAATCTATGTGGCCTCATAGCTATATTATTATACTCACAAGTAGTGCAAAATTCGAATTATGGAAATGTTTATTTTAATACCAAGTTTATACATAAAATAACTTTTGCTAATTTTTAAGCACATGTATTATCAAACGTTGTTGACACACTGTTAGAATCATTTACAATTATTCTCATTATTTGCCTTTAATATTTAACAAAGACTTGGTATACAGCTTTTTTTTTTCTCAGCAAGCTATGTATTTCTTTAAAAGATATGTATTTTATATGCAAGAGCAAGCCTTTAGGTATGCAGTGAAAATGACCATTTATGTGTTTGTGGGTACTAAAAAGAAGTATTCAATTCCAAAAATACACTTGCTTGACCAATTCCTTACCTCAAGATTATATTTAGTCCTTTGCAGAAAAACTGAAGTTCTATTAAAATGCAAATATCCCAGAATATAGTAAAAAAATAATTAAACCTTACCAATGACCTATTACTGTAAGTGATTTTATCAAATTATTTCTCAAGTCCCAAGTTTACTAGGAGAAGGAGAGAAAGAAGATGAAGGCACAGGCATGATTCACCATGGACATCATCATGGTAGGAAAAGGAGATGCTAGTTGGGAAGAGCCCACACTGAAAAGTTCACCAATGTCTGCATTTTGTCCAAGCCTAGACTTATCCATACATTAGTAAGGCCTTCTCCCCAGTGGGCAAATCCAGGTCCAGCAATCATAAGTTCCATTGTGAAATCCAAGTGAGTAAAGCTCTACAGATTCAGATTTGCCTAATAAAATATGGTGTTGCCCAAACTCGTGCAGTTTCCTGGACATGTTACTGATGATAACTACACAACAGAATATTGGTGTTGTGTCACCCAGATCACAAATCACCCATCTATTTGGTAGAAATGATTATGCCAATGCTTTCTGTAGTCAAGAATAAAAATCTAGGACACAACCACTCTCTGTGGCACTAAAAAGTAAAACTACAGCTCTCTAGGTCTATGTTATAAATGAGAACGGGCAGATTAAAATTGAGCAGCTGTGCGTTCCCCTAAGTGCTCCTTACTACCTTGCTATTTGTTTCCTTATGTCTAACTGAAAAGCATTCAAATATTTCAGAACTCCTAGGGCCTAAAATGTCTTTGGCTACCACATTCATTTGAGCCCCAAATACACTTGTCTTAGTCTGTTCAGGCTGCTATAATAAAATACCATAACCTGGGTAGCTTATAAACAATATAAATTTCTTTCTCACAGTTTGGGAAGCTGGTAAGTCCAAGATGAAGGTGTTAGCAGATTTGGTTTCTGGTGAGGATCTGCTTTCTGGCTCTCACCAGATGTGTCTTCACGTGGTGCAAAGAGTGAAGATTGTCTGTCTAGCTTCTTTTGTAAGGACATTAATCCCATCTACGAGGGCTCCACCCCAAGACTTAATCACCTCCTCCACCTCCTAACACTTTCACATCGGTGGTTAGATTTCAACACACGAATTTTAGGGGAACACAAACATTCAGAACATAGAACACTGTACTACAAACAAGATAAATTCATGAAAGGGAAACAAGAAAAATTTAGAGCATAAAAGAAGTTGGAGTTTACATAAATCAAACAATAAAACACACGATTTCCCATAAAAACAACATCACAAAAGCTGGCCTGTGTATGGCTAACAAATATGTTGTCATCTGTGATCTTGCCTTTGACATTGTACCTACTTAGCATGTCACTGAGGCAAGTATATTTCCAAGATGTTAAAAAATGCATTTAATTTGATTTCAGTAAATATTGATTAGAATCCCTGCTGCTACCTAACGGCTCTAAAATTAGATGCTAGTGACACCATCCTGGGAAGAAGCATGTCTTTTACTCTGGGTAGCAAGCCTTTGGATTGCTGGGGTGGAGGAACTCCTTCCACTAGTTGCCATTTTGCTTTGCACACAACTCTATCACAATGGCAAAACCTCCAGCGCTGTAAATGCCAAGTATTGCCCCCAGCTGTGCCAAGTCTTTGGCGCTGGACCGCCAGAATTTAAATTCCAGCTCTGCCACTTAAGGTCTGTGACTTTGGGCAACACATCTAAATACTCTGTGTCTGTTTCTTCAACTGTAAAATGAGGCCAAAATAGTTATCTACCTAATGGTGTTATTGTGATAATTCAATGATTAAAAGACTAATACATGTAAAACATTTTAAAAAGTGCCTGGCACAAAGTAAGTGTTAAATGTTGGCGGCTGGGTGTGGTGGCTCATGCCTGTAATCCCAGCACTTTGGGAGGCTGAGGTGGGCAGATCACAAGGTCAGGAGATCGAGACCATACTGGCTAACACGGTGAAACCCGTCTCTGCTAAAACTACAAAAAAATTAGCCGGGCGTGGTGGCAGGTGCCTGTAGTCCCAGCTACTCGGGAACCTGGGAGGCGGAGCTTGCAGTGAGCCGAGATCATGCCACTGCACTCCAGCTTGGGTGACAGAGTGAGACTCCGTCTCAAAAAAAAAAAAAACAGTTGGCTATTAAAGTTTAACCATTCAAAGTTCTGTGGATCAACCACCTTAAAATTTGGATGGGGGATACCGTGTGCTCCTCCATTAAGCCTCGGCACCCTTGTTCAGCAAAAGCAAGGCCGTTTTCACAGGAAACTCTGTACGGTCCACCCGTGGGTCTAGGTCTGACTATTTTGTCCAGTGCACTGTTTTCTCTAAGTTCAATGTCCAACAAATATGCATAATTGGTGTTATTAATAATCATAGCTGCTGTCCATTGAGTACTGATCATGTGCTGCTTGCTGTTTCTCTCCAGTACTCAGACTACCCCTGCAAGGTAGGTACTGCTGTCACCATTTTAGAGCTTCAGAAACTGAAACTCAGTGAGGTTAAGTCACTTTCTAAGGCTGCAAATATAAATGGCAAGACTGGGATTTGATCACAAGTTTAACCAGCTCCAAAGTCATGCTCATTCCCCAAATGATTCTGTCTTCTACCCAGTGGAGAGCTGATACCCAAAAGGTCTTATCTCAGGTGTGTGATTTGGAAGCATCTTTGTATGGTGGATGAATATTCTATGGTTCTTAAAACTGCCGGGGTTGTTTATACCTGTATATACCTTTAATTGCAGCCCAAACTGTCCTGAATGGTGATGTTTCTCCCTTGTATTAGAGAGGAATCTGCTGTTGCCTCTCATCAAAATTATCCTTACTGGTAGTTATTAATGCAGGCATCAGGAGTCAAATGAAGGTCAAATCCCACCTCTGCCACCTCTTGGTTACCTAACTGAGCAAAGCTACTTAACCTAAGCCTTCAGTTCTGAAAATGAGGTACTTGTACCTTGTGGTTCTTGTGGTGAGGGTTCCATGAGAAGGTGTATGTCAAGTGCTTAGAACAGAGACTGGCAGAGTGGCTGCTCCACAAGCAAGCCCAGCTGGGCGGACAAGAATGAATATGCTGGTGACTGGCTGTGGGAGACTTATCCTTCCTTATCCTTCCCCAGATTCCCAATTCCCTGGTTGTCCCAGTTGTTACCCTTTGTCCTGAAATTTCAGCCCACTTCAGACGATTAACAGATATTCATCAACAGTAAGAAATTCAAGAGAAAAACATTACTCTTACTAAGCTTGTCTATTCGTGGCAATCACTCACCATGCATTTACTGATCACAGGACTGATTTGTTGTGATCTATATAATCTATTATTTTATATATGTTATATATATTTATATATTATGATATATACATCATGTATAGCACTCATATATATATATATGTTTTACCTGTTTATGTGTGTGTATATGTATAAATGCATGTACATGCATATATGAAATGTAAGTACGTACATAATTTTAAAGAATTTTTAAATGTCTACTTCAAGACCTATTTTTTAGGAGCCTAAGCAGACTTGGATTTCAAAGAAATTTCCTTCTCTGTGAGTTATTATTAAAACAACCGGGCCCTCCCGTTTGGGTTCGATTGTGTCTTTATTATCTCCTGAGTCTGAACTTGGTTGAAAGGTCACACAATTTTGTTGAATCAGCTCAATCTGTTCATTTAAAGTCTTCCCATCTTTTCCACTGATGTGAGTTTAAGTGAGAGCAATTCAAGCCCTGTAAGTTGGTGATGTCCTCAGGTCCTCCGGGCTCTAGATCACTGCTGACCCCTCCACCCACCCTCTCAGCTTTTATGAAAATGTGAATGATCAGCCCTTTGATGCTATATACCTATTTGTAACTCTCCTGAGTCGCTATCAACCTTAAAACGACAGGGATTCAGGCATTGAAATTCAGGCCCCATATAGTCCACCTACTGATATAACTAATGCTCACTAACCTCACCTGAAATCATGTAGTTCAGAAAAGACACAGAGAAAGCTTCTGTTGGTTCGGAGAGAGTGAGCTCAAGTCCTTCAGAGCAGCCCCCACATTAACTCAGGAAGCCTACAGTAAAACCAAAGACCATGCAAAGGCCACAGAATTTATTTTTTACTAGAATTGTATCTTGAGCTACAAGGAGCTATAATGGTGAAATAGCAGGAGTTTGAATATTTTACAAGAAAAATTTTCTACTCACAATAACTGAGCTCTTCAAGCTATATCTACACATTCCTTGCTTCCAATTTTCCTAAATGTTCCAGCTCTCAAACACTCATGCAATTTCTGTGTGCATATGTGTGATTTGGAGTTTGAGAAATGTTTAAAATGGAGAAAAATATAAAGACTAATAAAACAAACAATCCAATAACATATGAACCACTGGAAAAATAGTATTAACCATTGAAAATATTTTGTCTTCTTTGCTTCAAATGTTTTATTTTTTAAAATCAAAATAGATCTTAGTATAATCTTCTTCAGCCACCTTCTCCCAATCCAGTGTCAACCTTTACCATGAACTGCATGTATATTTTTCCAGTCCATTTAAATAATATTTTGTCTTATGTTTACACTCATTAAAAATATAGTATACCATTATCATTTTTTAAAATTTACATAAATTGCATCATGTTGTACCATTCTACAAGTCACTATTTCCACTCAACCTTGTGTTCCAGTGATGTTTACATGTTGATATAGAAAGCAGATCTAGTTGATTCTTTTTAATTGCTCAAGGTCACAAGATAAGTTAGTGTAGGAGAAATAAAACTTGTCCATTTGATCACCCAGTAAACAAAAGGCTAGGGACTACAAACCACAATCAGCATAAGGCAGTGCCCATGAAAAAAAATGTCCAGTTAATATTAATTAAATTCTGGTACTGACTGAAAGTGTTCATCATGGCCCACTGAGCTAGACAAAAAATTTAAAGTCACAAAGGGTACCTACCATCACCAAATTCACAAATGAGTTGGGAACGCAAACTTAACACCCCCAAATAATTAAAAGATAATGAAATATGTTTTTAAGGAATTGTCTTTAGGAACCAAAATCAATTCAGAACTGGGAGTGATCACCATGGACAGGTATAATCAGACAGGGCTTCCTGGAAGAGGCAATAGCTGAGACAGGCTATGAAAGGTAGGAAAGGGGCTTATGGATTAGGAATATCATGAGCAAAGATTTAAGGGTTGGAATAAGTATGGCATGCACAGGATTACCCTGAATGGAGGAGAGAGAAGCTGCTGGAGAATGGGTAAGGTCAACATGTGGAGGGATCCGAGAGCCAGACAATGGAGCTTGTGTTTGTGTAGTTGCCAACATAGAGCACTTTGAGAATGTACATGTAGGATTGGCGCTAACTGCTCTGACTGGAACTCCTGGAATGTTTTAGGATCTTCCACCCCTGCACCTTTGCACATCCTATTCCCTCAGCCATGAATGCCATTCCTGATCCCTGTTTCACCTTCGGCTTACAGAACTCGTCTGAGCCGCATCCTCAGGAAGCCACCCTGGGCGTGTGTTCCCTGCCCCCTCACATACTCCACAATGTCTTGGACTTCCTTCTAGCATAGTGTTTGTCATACTGGGCTGTAATTTTGCTTAATTGTCTTTCTCATTAAATTATAAACATATTGGTGGGAAGAAGAAATTTGACATATCTGTCTTTTTGCTTCAGGGTATAGCACAGTACCTACTTCATAGATGCATTCAATTAATGTTTGAATAAGTTAATTAATGCATTAATTAATGAATGATTCATCAAAGAATTATGTTTTCTAAATATTTGCATATAATATTACCCATTTAGGCTAGAAAAATAATTATTTAGATGTCTCTTGGCTTCCAGAATACATCCCATGAGAAAAAACAAATTATAACTGGTAGCAACATGAAAGAATTGTCAATAATGCATAAAATTAGGGATTTAAATTTTGAAAGGTAAGTCAAAGTTTTATTTGTTTTGTCACTGTGCAAAACTCAAAATCTTTTCATCTACAGGAAAAGAAACTATGAGCACTTTGATGTAACTGAATATGACACTTCAATCATGCCATCTCCAACTAGATGTATTGTTGAGAAAGGAAAAAAAAATTATTTGAATTTCCTATAAAGTTCTGCTTTTAAAAATAATAATTTATCCATTCATGTCTTTATTCAAAAAATATGTTTTGAACGTTGGCCTCAGGGATTGCAAGGGAACAAGCCAAATGGAGCTTATAGTCTCATAGACAAGAGATACAAAATGAAAATAGCAAGTAAATAAATACATGAAATAATCTGCATGTAACAAGTTCATGAAGAAACAAGAAACCAACAAACAAAATCACAGGATGCTGCTACTCTAATCAGGAGCTACAATTAGGTGTGTGGGTCAGAAGTCTCCTCTGAGAAGAGGATGAGCAACCCTGGCCACAGGCTCCCTGGAAAGAAGAGCATTCCAGGCAGAGGCTTTAGCACGTGGGAAGTTCCCGAGGAAGGCAGAGGGTAGACATGCTCAGGAAGCTGCAAGACCACAGTGCCTGGAGGATAGAGCCTGAGGAAGGGAGCGAGTGGCCACAGAAGACGGCAGGGCCGCGGCAGCAGAGTTCACAGACTCTACTGGGGAGTCGTGATGCTCTTCTGGGAAAATGGGAAACCACTGATGAGTTGAAACAGCAAGAGCATAATCACGTAGTGAGTATTTCCTATGTTCCAGACATTGAGCAAAGGGAGAAAGTCAGGAGCGTTAATCTGAAGGTAACCTTAGTTCAAATTCCGGCTCTGCCACTGGCCAGTCATGTGATCGTGGACAAGTCACTTCACCTTCGGGGCCCCATCACAGAGTTGTGTGAGGACTGAATTAATAAAGTGCCTAGAAGAGGGCCTGGCACATAGGAAGTGTTCCATACCTGTGTTAGTGAAACTCTTCACGCATGTTAGGGTTTTCAGTCAAACTTAAAATAATATCCTAGGTCTTTCCAATGGCTGTCACGGCCCCATGTGATCCAGCTACGTCTCTAACCTTATTTGCTGTGACTCCTTCCTTTATCACTGGCCTCTGGCCATTCCCCAAACACATCAAACTGGTTCCACTCTCAGTGTTTTCTTTGCTGTTCTCCTACCTAAATGCTCTTCCCCTGGAGAGCAGCATGGCTTGCCCCCATGGCTTCATTCGTGTCTGCCCCAATCAGAGACGCCGTCTGAAGCTGTATCCTCCATCACCCTGTCTGCTCTGCTGTGTTTTCCCTCCTATCTCTTCTCAGGACCTGATGCTCTCTTTATATTTCTATGTTGAGTTGCCTGTTCTCTGTATGTTCCACGGAGGCAGAGACTTTATTTTTGGCACTGCTACTCCTGACTACCAGAAAAAAAAAAAAAATGATGAATAGACAAATAATACATGTATGGTCTCATTTAATACTCACAACTCCTTACGTGTATTGTTTTACAGATGAGACAAATAAGGTCTGGCAAGGAAAAGTGGTTTGCATGGTTGGCTCTGTCGACTCCTGAGGTCTTCATCATGATGATGTCCCAGTCTGTGTTTGGTTCCACACCTACCAGTTCACATCCAGCCCCTCCTAGACAATTGAATGAAGCTACACCTGTGCACAGCCCATGATGATGTTACTAACGCTTGTCACCACCTGGCAGGGAAAGGGAGAGCAACCCTGGGTACGTCTGTCACCTCACACCGTCCCCCCCCCCCCCCCGAGTGACCTCTGCCTTAAACCCCTGGCCCCCCCCCCCCCTGCCCGCGGAGTGACTTCTGCATTAAACCCGTGGTAGGCACAGCTCTGTCTCACCCCTCCCTTCATCAGACATTCATGCCACTCCTCAGTCACATCAGCACCTGCTGAGCAGAGGCTTTCTCCCCACTCCCTGCTCTCTTTCCTCTTGATCTTTTCTGGGCAGACTCAAAGATGCAGGCCACATTGGAATGAGGGAGCTGTGAATAGATAATCTCCTTTGATGCCTGTCTCCAGCTGCCTACATTCTTCAGTAAAAAGGCTACCTCATTCTGCCAGAAACCTCTCGGTGGTACCTGACCTTCTGTGGTTTGATCTTTTCTCAGCCTGTCTTTGCAATTCCCTCAAACCTAGTTTCCCTTTCAGTGCCTAGAATGCTGATTTATTTTGAAAGAGCACCATCAGCTATGTTTTCTCTGTGCCACGAGTTAACCAATAACTGAGTCCAGGCCAGCAGTGAGTGGGTCAACCAATGTTTCCATTCTAGCCACCCTCAGCCTTCCAGTAACACCGTTCCCTGAGTTTTGGGGGAAAGGCGTACCAAGAAACAGAAATCCAAGAGCAGATCAGTCAGTTTGCAGAAAATCAAGTAATTCCAACTTCTTTTTGAAGGAAAACCTTTGAGCAGCTTTTACAGAAGAAAATACAGAAAATAAAAATCACAGGGCTTCCTCTCCCCTCATTTTTATGGACCCCTGAGCGTGGAAGGGTGAGACGGCCAAACACTTCCTCCCCAGCTAAAGGACGGACTTCAGGCTTCCTCTCCCACCCACTTCTCCGAGCCTGCAATCTATGGGTTCACCAGACTTTTCATTGCATTGGCTTCAAAACCTGGCATTTCTCTCTCCCTAACCCCTTCAGGGCCGGGGCTGAAGCAGCCACATAACATTTCGGGGTAGGAATTGAAGTTGTTTTCCTGCTGTGCTTTTCCCTTTTCCTGCCTTCATCAAAGCAGGGAGCCTGCTCTTTGATTCATTGCCTTAGGGCAAGTCCGTGGCAGAGTGCAAAACAGGAAGTTTGCGAGATTTTCTGGTTTGTGTTTTCTTAACTCTAAATCCTTTGGGTACAGGAGGATTTAACTGAAGAAACAGAGGGGCTTGAAGAAGACAGGAGGATTTAACTGAAGAAACAGAGGAGCTTGGAGGAAGTACAGGAGGGCATTCCCCCAGGCTGGGGGCAAGAGAGAGCAGCAGATGCCCAGAGGAGTGGAGAACTACCTGGTCTTGCTCCATGGTGGTACCTTGGGGCACAAATACCCCAGAAAGAAGTGTTTCCATAGACAACCAAGGGGCAAGACCCTAAGCACAGAGGGTACTGGCTTCATCAGAGCTGCCCATGACCCACGACATGTGGAAGCAGTGAGTCATCAGAAAACAGGAGACACTGAGGGCTTAAATAATGAGGATGGCAGCCAGGAACACAAAAGATTTAATATCAAGAAGATTTAAAATCAGAGGACTTCATTTTTTTCAGGCATCATGCAAGACTTCCTCCCACCCCAGGATACGGTGCAATCCCAAGAGAGGGAGGGAACCACAATGATAGAAATGGAATGTGCCACCAATTGGACAAGTGGGCCCTTAGAGTTTTAAATCAAACTGGTCTTCAGAAAACAAAGAGATATTTCTTCTACAGTGAAGTTTATTGGAATGAGATTCATTCGTGTGGTCAGATCATCCTCCTGGCTTTTAAAATATGCTTTTGCCCCAGATCCCATCTCTTAAATCTACTTGAGATACACCTCATGTCTAGTCACTGCCAGCAGCAGGCACTGTGATCCTCTGTCCAAAGGCCCCTCTCTGCTTATCTAAGTAGGAGAGGGGGCATCTTCAGACAGACGTTTTAATTCATCAAAGCTTCTTGTGTTAAATAGTTACTATTTCATTTTCTTCATGTCTCACAGACACCTTGAATCAAATGCTCCCAGAACTGAATTATTTCCCCCACTCAGTCAATGGTGTCTCCCAAGAGGAAAAGCTCATAGCTATCCAATCTTTGTTTCTTCTCTGCACTTTCCTGGGGGTTCTAGATCAGAAATGTCCTTCAGCTCTCTCTTCTCTTTATCTCTGCCACCACAGTCTTATTTGGGACTTTATTAATCCTTGCTAATACTATCTTAATTAATACACTATGGTAGCCTTTTAGTGGGCACTACATGAATATGTAATAAAAATGAGGTCAAGAACTATATAACATATATTTTATTACCAATATTTGGAATCAATAAGTTCTAATATTTATGATATAAGTTTATTCTACAGAAAAAGTCCTATATTTAATGTGCATTCTCATTCCACCATTTTCTAACATGCATCTGTTGTCTTTGCGTTTAATGGGGTTTGGGAATTGTTTTGTCTAAATGCTAACATTACTTGAGGTAAACCAGCATGGTCAGGGAATTTGTCACAATAGCCAGCCTGTCAACCAGCCAGTCAGCCTCAATTCAGCTTGGGAAGCTAACCAAGGTCAATTGCTGCTATCTAATAAAGTCAAAGTTTCTTGTAATTAATGCTACAGCAATCACAGATTTGCAAAAGTGCTTTCTAGAAAAAAAGTTGATACTAGAATCGAGATGGTTATTCTTTCTTGGTGGAATTGCACTTGACCTGATAACTTGCCAGAGATCTCTATTCCTTTTCCAGGGCTACAGCAGCCAGAAAAAGGAGTTTCTTTCAGTGAATGTAAATTCATTAGATTATATTTCAGAAATGTGAAGATGGCAGGCATTGGTGATTAATGGCAGGAAATTCGGACATGATAAGTTGTGAGAACCTATAAAATATGACACTGCCATCAAGCAAACATGAGTGTGTAGGGTGTGTTGGCAAGCCTCAAAGCCAGCATCCTCGAACAAAGAAAAGGAGACCAGTATTCCCATGCCAGAAGAGAGCCAGGAAGAAAAACAGATGCTCCACTTACAGCCCCATGCCTCCTCTCTTCCAAGCTTAGATGTAACAAATGACATTTTCAACATTTATAAGGGTGAAAAGAAGGCAACCACTGCATTCTCCAAATGACTCTTTACCTTTAACACGTTTGCTATCCCTTTATTCTGTTGCAAGAAATTTGCAAAGCAAATTTTCTTGAATTTTACATAGATTCCCACTATACACATATTTAGAATCAACTTTCTGTTGATTCTTCATAGCTACAATAGTTTGAGCTTGTCAGAGTATCCTTTCCCGTGGTTTGTGCTTGCCCCCTCATCATCCTTGTAGAGTAGATGCTTTATCCAAGGATTTATTTTGTGTAACTCTGGAGCAACAAATGATTCATGGACTTCACTTAGGATATGCTACCAAGGTACTAGCCATTCTCCTCCCTGGGACCACTAGGCCGGGCATCCTGCATCCAAGCCAGTCAGTGCATTCTGACCTGTTCTACCCCAGCTGCTCCATCATCCTCCATGCAATTAACCCCCAGCCTTTGCAGTCAACTTTTGAGAATAGTGTTCCGTGATTTTATTTCATCTGGTGCTACCTGAAGCAGAACTCATTATTTAAAGTTTCATAATCAGAAACTTGCAGATCTCTGTTGGCTATCATTTGTTTATCTAGACTAAGTGTTTTAGGAAATGGAGCATCTGCTGAATAGGTACTTTCATGAGGAGAAGTTCTTTTGTAGTTCATATCCTCCATACCCTTAACAAAAATGGGTTCTTTGAAAGTAAGAAGCCCAATTTTGAGAATAAATAGATGGAGACACTAGGTTTGCTAAGAATCAGATATTTTATTACTTCAGAAGGAAACTATGACTCTTATTCTCTCTTTCCTCTTTCATGCTTTCTTTCTTAATTTATAATTCTTCAACTCAAACACATTCTAATACCTTGTCAGAGGGTCTCAAGCTGCTAAGAATAGGAGAAGAATGATTGTAGTCAGAAACTTGACAGAGTTTAAGAAAAGTACACATAAATCAAGCCAAACATTTTTTATAAAATACATAAAGATAAATCGATTGATAGATAAATGATGGCTAGATACAGATTTAGTTACAAAGGCAAAACTGCTAGGATATATGCTAAAATGTTAGCAGTGTTTATCACTAAGAAGTATATTACCAGTGATTTTTATTATCTCACTTTTTTTCTATTTTCCAGATTTTCTACAAGAAACAAATTTATAATCAGAAAAAGAAAAAAAAAAGATGTTTCACAGTAAAATAAAACTGCATTGGCCTGAAAAACATTGAAAACCAAGAGGCTGGATAAGATTCTAACCGTCACTTGGACTTCTCACATAGTGAATCAAAAGGTGGGAATTGCCAGTCCTCTTAGGCTCTGAAGTCTAAGCCCAGAAATGAGTAGCATCATTCTGTTCTATTATGTTAGACAAACCAGACACAAGCCAGTCCAGATTCAAGTGAATGGAGGCAGAGATTCTGCCTGTCAATGGGGCCATAGAGGATTGAGATGTATATGGGCAAAGAAGAAACTGAAGACAGTCATTTTTTTGAGACAGGCTACCACATGCTCCCAGAGAAGTCTGATAGGGAAGGGAAGAAGGTAAAAGTCTCAGCCAGGTGCAGTGGCTCACGCCTGTAATCCCAGCACTTTTGGAGGCTGAGGCAGGGGGATCACAAAGTCAAGAGTTTGAGACCAGCCTGACCAACATGGTGAAACCCCATCTCTACTAAAAATACAAAAATTAGCCTGGCATGGTGGTACGCACCTGTAGTCCAGCTACTCAGGAGGCTGAGGCAGGAGAATTGCTTGAACCTAGGAGGTGGAAGTTACAGTGAGCTGAGATCACACCACTACACTCCAACCTGGGTGACAGAGTGAGACTCCATCTCAAAAAAAAAAAAAAAAGAAAAAAAAATCTCAGAGTGTTTGCTTTGCTCTGATTCTTCAGAGAAACTCTGGAGAGAAAGTCATGCCTCAGAGTTGTCTCTAAGGGCAAAGAGCTAGGTGAATCCAATTAAAAAATAAGCAAAGGATCTGAATAGACTTTTTTCCAAGGAGGATTAAAAAAACAGTCAATAAGCACATGAAAAAAAAAGTCCAACATCATTAGTCATTAGGGAAATGTAAGTCATAGCCACAAGACACGACTTCACAGCCACTAGGATGGCTAGAATTAAAAAGGCAGACAATAACAAGTGTTGGTGAGGATGTGGAGAAATCAGAACCCTCATACACTAATGGTGGGAATGTAAAAGGGTGCTGCCATTTTGGAAGACACTCTGGCAGACTTACCTTTTGACTCAGCCAACTGAACTTACAGCTATATATACCCAAGAGAAATGAAAACATACTCTACACAAAAATGTGCATATGAATGTTTATAGTAGCATTATTCATAATAGCCAGAAGGTGGAAACAACCCAAATGGTTCATCAACCGATTAATTAATAAAATGTGGTATATCCATACAATGGAATATTATTTGGCCACAAAAATGAATAAACCACTGGTACATGCCACAGCATGGATGAACCTTGAAAATATTATGCTGAGTAAAAGAAGTCAGTTCCAAGATACCACATATTATGTGATCTAATTTATATGAAATGTTCAGAAAAGGAAAATCTATAGAGACAGAAAGTAGATTAGTAGTTGCTTAGGGATGAAACTACTCTAAAATTGACTATGGTCATGGCTCCATGTATCTGTGAATAGACAAGAAAAAAAAACACAATGAATCATCTTTGGGTATGGTAAGTGTATGGTAAATGAATTATATCTTAAAAAATATTTAACTGGTCAAAATTGTAAAAAACAAACCAGCAAACAAAATAAAGGAAGGGGAGATATAAATTCTTGGACACTGTCAGTTCTCTACGGCTAGGGTAGTTCAAGGGTGGTCCTCTAAAGAATTGCAACTTCTGATCCTTAAAAAAATGTAGAAGGGATGTTGGGAAGGTGAGGGGAATGAGGGACAGGGGTTCACACAAATGGTAGAAAGATAGCTCCAGGTGTGTAAATTGGATCTGCTGTGGCCCGTACCCATTGCTTAATCAATCATTATGACCAAGAAGATGCAAATATCTTATTGTCCAGCACTGGATCCTATGTCTACCATGAGCCCAGACTAAGAATAGGGGAGAGTGGTCCCAGTGGAAAAGTAAACTGCCAGTGCCAGAAAGGAAAGGGAAGCTGGACAAGCACCCCCAAAAGATGTCCACTCGAAGACACAGCCTTCATACTTCAACCTAAGGAAGACTTTCTAAAAGTAGAATGAAAACAGCAGCCTCAAAAGCGGCCAAGCTCCCAGTACAAGAAGTTTTCATGCAGAGCAGAGATGTGGCTGCCTGGAGAGCTGAAGGAGATGGCTTTTGTGGCAGGGAGCTCTAAAGTGATCCTCAGTGACTCCCTCCTCTTGACATGCATGCCTTTGTGAAACCCCCTTCCCTTGAGTACATAGGGACTGCAGAGAGTGACTCACTTGGGGTGAATAGGATGCAGCAGAGGTCCTAGAAAGTCGTTTTTGAGATTAGGTGGCTTCCATCTTGGGTGCCCTTTCTCACAATCTGACCTCTTGCTTGCTTGCACGCTTGCTCTGAGTGAAGCCAGCAGCCTTGCTGTGAGCTTCCCTATGGAACCCTCACGGAAGGGACTGATGTCTCTGGCCAACAGCCAGTGAGCTCTTGAAAGCTGCCAATAGCCTTGTAAGTGAGTTTAGGAGCAGATCCTTCCCCATTGAGGCTTAAGATGACAGAAGCTTCACTGACACCTTAATTGCAGCCTTGAGGAAGACCCTAAGCCAGAGGCATGCAATTAAGCCATGTCCAGTTTCTTGACCTGCAAACCATGACATAGTGAATATTTGTTGTTCGTAGCTGTGAAGTTCTGGGATAATTTGTTATACAGCAATAGATAACTAGCAGCCTTTAGAGCCCTTTATTCTACTATTACATTAGTTTGAGAATGTTTTATCAAAGGGATTATTTTTGTGGTATGAGTCTGTGTGTGCCTTTGTGTGTGAACATGAGTAGGAGTTTGTTATGTACCTGCAGGCATTTTGAAGGGAAGGCCAGGAATGTGATCCATAAATAGGGTAAAAGGACAGTAATTTCAAAGACTTCAATCCACTTTGATGTTGATGTGTCCTGGCTTTCTCTAGCAACACATTGGTTCCTGCAAACAGAACTTGCTTTGTCTTCCAGAAAGCAAAGTATTGTTGTGACAATAGTCACAAAAAGACTAGCACTTTCCATCTTAACCATGTTTTGTGCCCTTTGTGAGATGGCAGACAGTATCTAAATTTAGGCAGGCCAAATCAGGCTCCAAAGAACTGATTTACAGTATAATCAACGTCACTTGGACTTTCTTCTGATTAGTATGGGAATGGTCAGGAGCTTCCCAAGTACGATTTATCCCACTTATTCTATTTTTTCTTGACAATAATATGTTAGGCTTCTTTTCTGTCCAAAAATCTGACTGCCCATTCTAAAGCCATAAATTATACAGGAAGCTCTTCTGTGCAGAGATCAAACCCAGATCACTACATGGCTTTTATTTGTGCCAAATGCACGCAGTCTGCCTTGTCCTGGAGAGCAGAAGCGTCATGCAGTGGGAGCTGCAGAAACACTGTTTACATGATCAGAAGTCCAGTTTTGCTCCTGTTTCCTTGCTGCTCCCGACAGTTAGCCTCTCTCAGAACATCAGCTTGCCCTTATCCCAGTGGAACAGAATAACAAAACAACAGCTGGCATCTTAGAGCAGCAGTAAGTGAGGACCTGCCTGGAACTCTTTTCTGATGACTTCTAAGTGACGCTTCCAAAGAAGCAGAAGTTATCACCTTCATCACCTGAAAACACCGGCTGTGCTATGGTTAGAGGTCATACAGGTTTCAGGGACACAGGGCCCAAGGAATTTTCAGATGTACATTCAAATGGGCACGTGGAAGGGGTCACAACACAGATTTCTGTCCCAACCTGAGTGAGGATGCTCACTGGCTACCAGTAGATCATCCAATATAGAAACAATCTAAGACCAAGGGCTGGAGGGTGGGACCATTCAGATAATAACTTCTAGGGGGCTCTTCCAGCCCCACCAGGACTCAGTGGAGTTGTCAAGGGAATTAGGGTCTTCTGGTGCATTCTAGAGTCTTGGTATTGGCAGAAGGCCAGTAATGTGGGCAAAACATTGGCCTGAGACAGGAGACCTGGATTCCAGTTCTAGAGTTGTCTTTGATCAATTTGTCTTGGTTAAGACTTTTTTTTTTTTTTTTTTTTAACAATTAAGCAAAAGCAAAACGTACTCAAATTCGCTTAACTCAAATAGGATCCGGGGTATATGTTTCCCATAGAACCCAAAGAAACAAGTGGAATTGAATTTCAGAAGAAATTGAAACTAGAAACTAGAAATCCATCAAGAATCAAGACAGCCTCTTCCCCTCACCCCCTTTCCCTTCCCACTTTCTCCTTCTCTCTCTGTGTTCTCTCATCTATTTCTGCTGTGTGGCTATGTCTTTCTCATCTCTCTGCTTCTGCATGCTCAGAAAAAGTCACCCTCCCCGAAAGTGTAAATGTCCTCAGCTCAGAAAGCCAGCTGAACTGCATGTGCTGCTGAGTCTCATTTTCAGGCTCCCAGGTGAGAGACTGTGACTAGACAGATTGAGTCAGGGGCCTAAGGCTGGTCCAACCAGCTGTGGCTTGGAATGGGGGTTGGGGATGGGAGTCAGGATTATGCAGGACAAAGGTAGTTTGAGTGAATTGGGGAAGGAGGGTAGTACAAGGTGGACACCAGGAGGGGATTATTGGGCTGGGCACACTGTCAACATGTGTCAACTCTGGTACTCAGCCTGTCTGAATTCTAATACTTTGAGAAGTTTAAACTTCTGGCCCCTAAAGTTCTCCCCTGTTTTCACACTGTATGAATCTTGAGCTCTGTTTAACAAAGATATCAGCCTGGCAGTGGGAAAACATTTCTTAACTCTTAGCCTTGGGAAGAGCAGATAGTCTCTTCACCAACACAGTAAGCCCTTCATTCACAAAAAAAAGAGATGGCAATTAACTGTAGGATAAGTCTGAAAAAATTAGACAGATAGATCTAGGAGACCAGTCATGTTAGCCATTCTCTTATCCACTGTGCCCTCCAGTCCCCCAGTGCCTAAGCATCAAGATAGCTGGGTTCTGATAGCTGTGCTTTAATTAACCTATTAAGGCCCAGAGGGGACCATTGACAGCATTATCACTGCACAAAATGGATCAGAAGTTCCAAATGTCTCGCTAAGGTTATTGGATCCCCTGGGGCCTAGGAAGAGTGTGCCACCCTAAATACTCAGCTTACCACACTACTAGACAGCAAATGGAACGGCGGGGAGGAGGCTCCATGTGCAGCAGAAGGCATCTGTCCTCAGGTTGTTTACAGCACAGCAAAGATACATCTCCAGCTCCCAGGGAGGCACGGGCCCCACATTATAGAAATAGGCTGCTTTAGGGGTTTCTTATTCTGGTACATGCATGTTGGTTTACTTCTCATTTGAGTTCACCAGTCATCTCTTTTTCACCCTCCTGTCTTCCTGCAAATGGTTGAGAAATTATCTGACCCATTGACACCATCCTTGAGCTGGGGGTTTCCTTCAGTGTCAGTCACTTTTGAATCAAGTACATTTAGCTGCCATCTTGCTATTTTTCTAAATTATTGTCTTCAGCAAATGCTTAGATAAAACAGTCTTTTTATTATTCTGATGGAATTCAGCAAACAGTGTCTATGGGACTTCTGTTTTTGTGAAGTGCTCTGTTGCCAGGATACCCAGGGTGAAGATGTCAAAGAAGACACATTGAAAGGACAAGCTATAGTGAATATCCCCGAATCAGCTCCTTGCATACTAATCATTCAGATTTACCCTATGCTGTTTCTGTTTGCTATAGGAAAGATACTAGAGTCCATAATTTCTAAATAATAAACTATCCAGAGAACAGAAAACATGTATTATTAAGGAGGGCAATGCTTGTTTAACTTCCTTCTTTTTCCTTTTTTTTTTTTTTCCTTTCTTTTAAAATGTGGCACTAAGACCATTAGAGACAAATTCTGGTTTTTCATTAATCACATGTAGGAAGATGAAAGAGAAATAGATTTCTACACTGACAATTTCAGGAAGAATATAAAATACAGTGAAAAGGAAAAGATGAAAGGAATGAAAGATACCATTAATAACAGCAAAAAGACCCCAAAAGTCACCTATTTATTTAAAAAGCACAGGTTAAGCGTTATAACAAGCATTTATTATCACCTACTGGGTTTATAGTATGATACTATACTTATAATGATGGCCTTAGACTTAAGCTTAACTAGATATACTTGAAAATGGAATAGATGTAAACTCCTATATCCACATAAATAAATAAATAAACAACAGAAAATCTACAAGTTCAGAATGAGACTTAAGATAGTCTTAGCAGTCCCTTTCAGGGCTATAAAACAACAGGTTTATTATAAGCAAATGGCATGATATGTTTGGGTAGAGGAACAATTAATTGAACTTTGGACTGTCTCAAAACTATTCTTCTGACCAATAAGCATATTGTACTATTAGGATGTGGCTAGCCATACTAAATGACATGAAGTCTTATGTTCATGCAGGCACAATATTGCAAGAAAAATATGCTGGCTAATTACATACATCACAGTTGAGACTGACAAGCTTGGGAGAGATGTGAAAGAGAGCTGACCAGAGGGAAAGTTCTGGAAACTACCTCACAAGACTAACTATTAAAGAAACTGAGCACGTTTAAGCCAGGAGAGAAGTTTAAAATGTTGGTGAAAATGCTATTGAGGTTTTAGAAAGCACCAATCCACTCTAAATATACCTGTCCTGACCAAAAGTTGTCTGAGCTCAAAAGAAGTATTATTTTCTCATCATTCAACACAATGGACACTTGAAGGATATATTTCCCAAAAAAGTTCATTAGCAGTCTCCCATCGGCCATGCACTGCTATGTCCTAGCACAGGCTATGGGATCTGACAGTCTTTTGTTCTCAGATGTGGTACCTTGATCCTGTGGTCCTGATCTTGGTTCTGAGGGAATCTTCTCCCTTGGTCTGGTTCTTTCTTTCTCCACTAAAGAGTGAAAAAGACAATCTAGAGGCCTCTTCTCCCCTGTGGGCAAGAGATTTCTGACAGTGACAAGCGTTAAGAGAGTTTTGGAGAGGTGGGGGCTGTCATTTTGAACTTCGGCTTCCACCTCAAAGAGCCACCAAACAGTCAAATATTCTGAGTCCCCACTTAGGGAAATCCATTCCAAGATTTCTGTCCACTTTTTAGAATGAACATCCAAAGTAGCTAATAGAATATAAAAAATGTGTTTTTAAGACCAAGACTTTTTTTTTTTTTCACAATTTGGGTCCAAATGTGCTGCAAATACCGGAAATGTAGACCACCTCAAACTGCTTAAGCTGTTTCTAAAAGAAGGAATCTCTTCCCTTTCTCCCTTCCTACTGTCAGCCTGGTTTTTAAAATAATTCAAGTATAGTTACAATCAAGAAAAGGGACCATCAAGACTGCCAGAAAAATATCCAGCTATGAGATACCACAAGTATAATAGGGTCACATATGATATTAGTATGCATAGAAACCCGAATTTTTATATTGAAAAATCCAAATTACCCTATATGCTGGTTTGACCATAAAATAATATTTTATGGAGGGCTATAAGGATAAATGATTAGAGTTATATAATGCCTATTACATATTATTAAAGTATTTTAAAAATATCAAGTTAATGGTAAACTGATAGCAGTATTTCAAAATAGCTTTTCAGTTATTCAATATGAATAAAGAACTTTAAAGGATTCATGACTTTGACCCTATAATTCCTCTTTCTCTATTTTTGCATCAAAGAAATAATCTCAAATGCAGACAAGAATTATACACAATTGATATTTCAAAAATTTGAAAGAAAATCTAACACTTGGGAAATTACTCTGTAACTTTTAGAAAGTTTGTCCAATGGGATATCAACATAAAATTTTAACATAATTTGAGAGAAAAAAGGAATGGAAAATTTTAGAAATGTGACCAAATATTAGATAAAACATACCCAAGCCTTAACAGTGGTTGCATTTGAATGGCAGAACTATGGATAATATTTCCTGTAATAAACATGTACTACATTGATAATGAGGACTATTCAGTAAAAGCATGTTCAAGGCAATAACTTCTTCAGTATCCACATATCCTTACTCCAGGTGGAAATAGTAGATGGGTCATAGGAAGAGAAAATAAAATCTGGTTTTGTTTGGACAGTTACACCTTGCAGATACACTACACATGTAACTTTGTTGTAACTCATGTTTATCCAGTTGCAATCAACTACCCAAGGATAGTTGTATCAGGATCAACTTTTCTCTTGGTCTCCCCAGCATGGCAATCCAGTGCTTTTTTTCCTGATGAATTTGTGTCTGTTTTTGGAGACTCAAGTCCCAGAGCACGATAGCTTTTGCACAGAAATGCCACATTTTCAGGAGAAACTAAGCCTGCTTCAAAAAACCGTGAGAGTGGGGCTGGAACATAGGCATCAAAAGCCTCAAGACGTGAAGCACATTAAGAAACCACAAAAACACGCTGGAGGATCCATGTGCAATTATTACATAGCCCTGAGTGAAAATAATTTCCATGCTACATTTAAAATCAGCGATCCTATGTCTTGCACTAGAACTACTTCTAACTCATTTTCTCTTTTGCCCCCAAGTTCTCTTTTCTTACTTTTCTCTGCCCCATTCCCATCACACACACACACAGGCACACACACACACACGCGCGCGCGCACACACACACACACACAATCAGCTAAAATAAAGCTAGTACAATCCACCCTCACCTCAAGGGAAGAGGTTTTGTATAAAAACAAATGCAGTGACCTCCTGTTGAGATCCACGCACACTTCTGAGTGTTTTCACGTATATAGTGACCCAGTTAATTCTTACAAAACTTTATAGGACATTATTTTTCCTAGTCTGTGGATGAGGAAACTGAGGCTCAGGGAGACTTTAGACTACTTGTCCCATCACCCATGGCAGATCCAGGGTTTAGATTTCTAGTTCTAAATCCCATTTTTTTTCCTATTAAATCACAGTGGGTGCCCACTGGATGATACCTGTTGAGTTTCCTAGATACAGGCTGACCTTAACAATTTACCATCCAAACTGGGACAATTTTTAGAGGACAGCAGGCATAAATTTGGACTAAGCAGAGAAAACTGGGACTAGTTATCCTAAGGTACAAAATATAGTCAGGACTTTCTACAGTTTACCACACATAACCATGAACATAAAGTCAGGTCGTCGCAACCTGACAAACTAATACAAAATTGCCAACCAAATGGAAGCCACTGAGTAATTTTTATGTTCCTGGAAACAATACTTAAAAGAACCTGTGTAGGAGCAATTCAACCAGTGCAGCCACTCAAAATAATAATGCTTGAAAGGAAGCCACATTGTTGGGATATCATCACAGAAATTTTGAAATTGATTTTTAATGATCTTCCTAAAAGAGGAGTAGGTTTCCATCAAGCAACAGAGGCCCATGTCTCATAAAGCTATATCTTGGTTAAGATTTAAATGCTGGCTGGCCACAGTGCCTCATGTCTGTAATCCCAACACTTTGTAAGGCCAAAGTGGGAGGATCGGTTGAGCCCAGTAGTTCAAGACCAGTCTGGGCAACGTGGCGAGATGCCATCTCTTAAAAAAAAAAAGAGAGAAAGAGAGAAAGAAATTTAAGTGTTAACTAAGTTACCCTCTGTACAAACAGCATGTAACCAGGTGCAACATTTACATTTGTTCTATTCTCTTCTCTTCTTCATCACCCTCTTGCTAGAAGCATTGTGGGCTCAAGCAAAAAGCAACTCAAAACCACTGCTGGTTTTATTGGCTGGGGCTGAAGAAACCCGAGTCCATGGTTGAACTTCAAAGGAAAATTTGCATCTCTCTCCTCCTACCTGGGTATCCTCATCAGCAGATCAGAGGGCCAGAAATCAGCTAGAATGTTAAATTAAGCCAAAACAATATCCACAAATATAAAAGTCATTGTGTCCCTCCCAACTGCCCCAACCAGGCTGACTGAAGTATGAGTCTGTGCTAGTACAGAGGTAACACTGGTCAGCTTTGAAGTGAGTGGACATCTCTTCAAGGAAACCCTTCAAAGCTCAATCTTCAAAGGGATACAGGATCCATCCACTGCCCCCAGCCACAGCCTCTGAACCAAGTGGGCTTTGCTCTCTGGCAAAAGAGCCAGAGAGTTCTTTTCAGGTTGAAACAGTCTCAGATGGCACTGCTTTGAAAGCAAATTAACTACTGCCCGACAGGTAGAAAAAGCTGGAACTGTGACAAGGGACAGCAATAGGAGATAAAGAAGAGGAAGACGAGGCACCCAAAGTGAGTGAGAAGAGGGGAAAGTTAAGAGAAGAGGGGAATTTTGAAGAAGCATATTTTCATCACCGTTTAAAATTAGAAGAGACCAACAGATGTCTTAGAAAGGTCTTTTGCAAAATTGAAACCAATAATCTATGCAAAAGCTAGACTCTCTAATAGGCTCTACTAGGGCTTAGAAAATGAATTGTATTGAAATCTATGTGTATTGTAGCTCCTGAAGAGCAGCCTTGTGCAGTCACTGTCTCCCGAATAGCTAGTCGTAGTTCATTCAACACTGATGGGTTTGTTCTTATGTGTCCACTTGTCACAACCATAATAGTGCACCTGAGGGAAGCAGCATCATGTGGTGGTCAAAGGCCTGGAGTCAGGACTCAGGAGTGTATGATTTCAAACCCCCGTTCCACTACTTGCTAGATGTATGACTTTTGAAGTGTTACTTAATTGCTCTGGGTTTCAATTTCTTCCCCTTCAAAAGGTGGGGAGGAGTGATCATGGTGCTTAACTCACAGGAAAATTAAGTGAATCAATATAATCAATACATGTGAAATAATAGAGCAGAGCTCACCAAAGGGTACATGCTGTATAAATGTTGGTTATCATTTATGAATAATAGAAGCACAAGTGGATAAATTCTTCATGTTTGTGGTTATTTGCACCCCTTCTTGTTCTGGAATGAATGTGAGGTAGCTAACAAAAAATAAGTAAAGTTCAATAAGATAGCGTAATTTTCCAGTAGGCACAAGAGAAAAAGAGGGCAGGGCTAAAATTCGTCTAGAATATTTATTGCTGGCATTTTTTTTTCAATTGTGAATTAACCTCTCAAAAGGGACTAAGAGGAAAGACAACAGCTAGACAGACAATGGAAAAGGCAGGTCCTCATGTATCGATGTTGGTCTATTCTTCAATAATTTTCAGGTCAACATCTCATTGCTTCCTTTGAAATCAACATTTTCCCTGGCTTTGTTCTCTTTTTTCCTCATTACTGATCCTTACTGCTCACGCCAGAAATACATAGTAGAGATCAGGAATGCTGCTAAAATGAAGACAGAGAGAGTGAGGAGGTAGAAGCTAAGAACAAATGCAGACACGGACCCAAAGGAAAAGTAGAAAATCAGGAAGTTTAGGGGACTTAAAATACTCCCTATCCAGACTACAAATCTATTACCTCTCTGTGACTCTCAGGCTCTACAGGGAACTCCCAGCCTGGCCTCTGCTTCCAATTAATGCTGCCCATTAACATTTTCATGAGGTGATACATTTGTCTTTTGAATATGGTAATGATCTCAGAGTTCTTCCTTGTCTTGGGAGAATTTATTCACCAAAAGTGTCTGCTCCAGGAACCAATTAGAACAGCACTGTCTTAAAGAATTTTACTATGGTTTCAATATCAGGATTAACTTAAGCATAGGCCATGTTTATGTGACACATAAACAAAGAAGTTATTGATATTCTAGAACTAGATGGCTATAATAACAACTCATATTTAGACTCATGAAACTGGAAGAGACCTTTTAGAGATGGAATGCTGCTTCCTTATTTTGCAGCTGAGATAAAGTAGTTTCCTCCAACCCACCCTATTCTGTTCTTATTAGAGTGAGAGGAGATGCACAAAATTTATTTTTCATCAAAAGAGATTAAAGAAACCCGATGCATGATTTTCTTGGTTTTTCAGTTTATCAGTGTGAGAGCATCTTTTGCTGTTGGAAGATGTGTTTCAGGGGTTGTCCATGTCAGGATGTTCACTACGACTCCTCTGCATGGGCCACTGGGGAGCCTCTGCTGATTCCTCTCCAGCTGTCCAGCTGCCATCTGTCAGTGTAGCCATTGTTATTTCTCATGAGAATCAGTTATGATTTGAGAAGAGTTGCCATTTGTCAGGGGGAAACCACATCACCAAGTTTATTATGCTGGAAAGCATAATTTTATTCAAATTAGTTGGTAAACTCTAGCTGGAGATCCAGAAGTATGGAGATCCATACTTACGTGTGTGAGCTTTCTGATACCTGTTTTTCTCACTTCTCAGAAACATGGTGGCAAAAAAAAGTGGCCTCTGCAAATAGAACACCTTGGTCATCAGGCTTGTGATCTTAGGCCAACCTCTCTAAGCCCCAGTTTCCTCATACGTAAAATGGAGACATTAACAGTATTGTCTATGACATATGGTTATTATAATATGTAAATGAGATAATTCAAGTATGAGTTTATGTAGGCACTAAATAAAGCAAAGGACAGATCTCAAGCCTGAGGAGTAGAAAGACATTCATTTAACACAACACGTAATAAAAAAAGATGTCATGCTATCAGATTAAACTTTGTAATGCATATAATTATGTTTTTCAGTTAGTGCATTCTGAGGACATACTTTCAGGGGCTCCCTCCCCCTCGCCTCCTTTACTCTCATGACATGACACTTTCACAGCCACCTCTTTACCCCACACACTGCATTCAGAAAAAGCACTGCATGTAACAGAAAATGGCTGATTCCCCCATGTTTTGAGTCTGGACACAGGAAGTGGCAGAAATCAGAGGGATGGAGAGCAAAGAGATGAAAAGCACTGACGGTGTAAGAAAGGAGGGAAGCACATCTACGAATATGACATCCCCAAGAATCTAGAGTGCAACCTGTGGAAAAGTTGAATAGATTAAGAAATTTATTTTGTTTCACTGGCCAAGTGGTAGGTGAGGAGGGAAGGGAATATGTGTTCTTTTTCCCCATCCCCCATCTCCAGTTTCTAGCAAACAGTTGGATTTCTCCAACTGGAAGTTAGGAAGGTAGAGATAAATAGGCATATCATTTGGCAAGTATCATAATAATAATTGACTCAGACAAGAATTATCAAAAGCTGAGGAAACAAATGGACGAAAGTTTGATAAGAAACAGTATATTTACACCATTTCCAAATATTAATTACAAAGAAGATAGTGCTAACTTTACAGTAGAAAAACACTTAAGGATGCCCCCATAACCACGTAATCCTAGCTAACATCACCAATAATGGGACAAACTGGTATCATGTCTCTACTGATGTGATGGATACGATATTATTTCTGTAGTATTCCTACCAAAAAGGCATAACCTGAAAGTAGTGAGGAAACAAATACACACAAATGGAGGAGCATTTCACAAAACAACTGTCCAGATTCTCTTTCAAAATGTCAATGCTGTGAAAGACAAAAAAGGCTGAGTAATTATTCCAGATTTAAGCAAACTAAAAAGTACAATAAGGGATCCTGGATCAAGGAAAAAGGCTATAAAAGACATCATTTGGACATAATCTACTACTGTGTGAATGTTTGTGTCCCCCCAACAGGCATATGTTAAAATCCTAACCCCTAAGTTGATGCTATTAGGAGGTGAAGCCTTCAAGGAGTTAAGTCATGACAGCTCTGTCTTCATTAATGGAATTAGTGCCTTTATAAAAAAGACCCCAGAGAGCTAGCCAGCCCCTTCCATCATGTAAAGGCACAGAGAGAAGGCACCATCTATTACCGTGAAACTTGCTCCACTAGACACGGAACCTCCCAGCACCTTGACCTTGGACTTCCCAAACTCCAGAACTGTGAGAAATAAATTTCCATTGTTTGTAATCCTTGCTTTTAAGAGAGACACACACAGTATTTAGAGATAAAATTCATGACATCTGTAATTTACTCTCAAATCATTTAGCAAAGCTAACAGTAATAGTAATAGGGAGAAGAAGGAGAAGGAGACTGTTGAAGGGGGAGGAGAGGTGGAGAAAGAGATACAAAGCAAGGATTGTAAAACATTAGCATTGGTGAATCTAGGTAAAGGGCATATGGAAGTTAATTATGTTACACTTGCAACTTTCTGACTTGCTGTAAGCTTGAAGTTTTTTCAGAATAAACATTTTGTAAAACATTACAAAAAAAAAAAAGAGAAACACAGAGAAAGAGAGCGTGCACGATGTATGAGACAAATAACTAGCTGACTGTAAGATAGGTGTGTTAACTGAAAGCACCATCCCTTCCATGAGGAGCACAATGACCTGGGTCACACTTTTTTTTTTTTTTTTTAAGACAGAGTCTCACTCTGTCGCCCAGGCTGGAGTGCAGTGGCTCGATCTTGGCTCACTGCAACCTCCGGCTCCTGGGTTCAGGTGATTCTCCTGCCTCCGCCTCCCGAGTAGCTGGAACTATGGGTCACATTTCACTTGGAAGTACTCCACTAAGTTCCTATATTGTTGCTGTTTCCAGGGTTGTAACCCCCAATCATTGTGCTTTCACTGCCAAGTTATACTGCTGATTTTATGTGGCCTTAATTCTTTCTGAATGCATTAAATTATTTTTAGTAGAACTCATGCTACCTACCAGTCATGAAAAAATTGTCTACTGTTAATTGAAAATGTTTGTAAAAAGAGCGAACTATTGTCAAAAACAATGTATACATGGCTGAAATATTTCTTTTCCCTTGAATCCTTAAGTATTCTTTGAGTAGGCATTTGCCAGTTGGAGTTGTACATTGTCTTTCTTGTGTTAAGCTCACCCATTGCCAATTATTTCCAGGTTTCATTTCTATAAGGTTGAAAGTGTATTTTGTTTAGATGTTTACATTCATTTCCATTATTTACAGATATCTTGCCTGCTGATGAAACGTAACCTCTTTAATCACAAGAAATTTCATTGAATTTCTTCAGAGCATTCAACTTATTTTTCACAGAAATGACTCTTTTCTTACATGTATCATCAGTTTATGTAGTATTTAATTCTGTAATCACAGTTTTAAAGATAACTGGAAGGAAGAGATTTGGAAGCAAACACAATTCGCTTTTGGTAAACATACAAGCATACAGCCAACCTAGGGTGCAGAAGAACAAGAACGTAAGGCTGACCAGCCAACTGGTTGTAAGCATTCAATATGCCATTAGCTTCAGTCATTGTGTTTAGAGAAGAAACAGAAGAAAATCAGTTAATTCACGAGGAGTTGAGTGTCAATTCAGTAGCGGTCACTAAGAGATCTTCTATATATTTACCTATTTTCAACCCACAAAAAAGGTTTGCTATCTTCCCTATGTAAAAATATCCTTTCCATGGGTAAATATTGATTGTCAATTCTCCATGAAATTTACCACTTATCAGAGAAACTAAAATTAGGAGTAGTGATCTGACGGACATACAGTCATTGAGTGCCTACTGTGTGCCAAGCACTGTTCTGGACACCAGGATAACAGGTTCCTACAGAGCTTCATCACAGCGGGTATAGCTATCTGGTAGGATTCACTGCTGGGCTGCTGGGCCGCACTTCTCTGCCCCAGTAAAGTTCATAAGAAAATGACTGCTTGGCTCAATAAGTAAGGAATTAATTCAAGGCTACTCTTTCTGTCTTCTGAGAGACTGGGAGAATAAAAAAGAGGGAGGTTTTACTCTGTGTCAAGTTAAATGCTGTTATCAGTTGCTGCATGTACAACATGTTGTTTATGGTAGAGTCAATTGATTATGACGCCTGAAACCAAGTGATAGATGGGACATGGCTGTAGCAGCAGCAGAAAAACAAGGAAAAATAGCGATCATTAACATATGGAGGCACATGTATGTGATTTTGTGTCTTCTTTCATTAAAGCAGTTTTCTAAATTTGAGCTGATCCTTTTAATTAATCATGGAGCCAAGGCTTTTTAGTTTTCTGTTTTTATCTATGTCTTTAAATTACTTTTAAAATACTGTTGCTGCTTTCAGTAGAATTTAGCCTTCAAGTTGGGAAGTAACTGAGAAGATTTCTGAATATTTGGGTTAAAGAATATAGCTGTTGGTTTTGGTGTTGAACTCTGCTTTGCCTACATGCCTAATTGGTTCTGCCCATCTCTGTGCTCGTGATTGATACCCACTCCCCTCTTTTATTGGCTCTCATGCCCATGAGGCAGGCCATTTCCTCCACATACACACACCCTGATGTATGCAAGGGTCCCTGCCAAGGGTGGCTTCATTTTTCTTCTCCATGAATTAAACCCTCAACTTTGCTAAGTAGCCAAATGAAGGTTCCTGAATTCTCAGTAACTTCCTGTCTTTACTCCTATTTCACGAATACCTAAAGTGCTTCTCAGGAATATCCTTCGTCAGTGACCCACGTCAAACTCTTATCTTATCAACAAGAAAATCAAGGTGGGAAAAGGTGAATGACACAGCCACTGTCATATTGTAGAACCGAAGCAAAATCCAAGACCGCCTGTCTCTCAGCTAAGCTCTTTCTACTGTATAACAATCCACCATTTTTTAGTACTTTAACAATGGTTCATGTAGCCTCTACAGTGCTATCCTGAGTTTGCTTTCTGTGAGAATCAGTCTGATTCCAGCATATAAAGCATGCCCCGCAATTAGCATGTAGCTTCCTTGAGGGCAGGGACTGTTCTTTTCATGTCCACAGCTTGCACAGAGTGAGAGGACACTGACTAAAGGACAGGGGGATTTAATTAGCCAAATCTCATATCAAACAGCATCAGATCCTCCCTCCCAGCCACCTCCCAGTACCCCAATAAACAACCAGCACATATCTTCTGATTGCATTTCCAGGCCCCCCTGTGCTTTTGATTAACTTCTGTGTTTTTCAGCCTTTGCATTGCTGATGCATCCATTTTGTGTCCCCAAGTGGGATATAGAACTGTAGGTAACAGGCAGTTAATAAGCTAAACAGGTAGGGACAGAGGCTCATTAATGGTTGCTCTGTGATTTGTAGCCAGTTCCCTCAGCACCTAAATCTTGAAATAAATATATTCAGAGACTCCGTTATCCCGGAAGAAGACATGGATCATTTTTCTTTCATTAACAATGGAGCCGCTACAGCAACATTTTTATTTATATGCACATTTCCAAGCCTAAAAGCTTGTCCCTTTAAACCTGCTTGCACTAAATTTTGATCAGCCCTTGATGAAAGAAGACTTATGAATCAAAGACAACCTGGTAACCATCTGTGCCCAATGCATATTAAAGGAAGTGTAAATTCACAAAAGACTCCCCAGCACATATCAGCTTCTCCACCCCGGGAAGACAGAGGATGATTAGAGAATCTGGGACCAAATCTCCCAATTCAGTAGGGCCATGTTAATGAGGAACTTTGACAAAGTACACAGTAGGAAGGAGCCTTCAACAAAAGAAATTTCTAGATAATGGATGGTCCCAAATTTCTTCTATCTAGAAATCTATCCTTCTATCTGATGTGGTAGGCACTTCTAGGGGTCTCTAGCCAACCATAAGACCACACATGCATGCTTCACACATACACGTGTGTAAGCATGTATCTGCACACATAAGCATCTCTGAGCTCTGAACACTAGTACATGTGGGTCCAGGCAGCCATATTAACTGTCTATGCGAACATTTTGTGAGCTCTCTATTCACGCCATGCCACCCCAGGGCCATAGTCTTGGAATCGTTCTGGACAGCCCATGTGGGCGGCAAGCCACCCAGGTGCCGAGGCAAGAGATGAAGGGCACGAGCTATTCCAGTATAATAAGATACACAAAATAAGAATAGTTATACTAGATCTAGATAATAGATATGATTATGTATGAATGTCATTAAGTAATAGTTTGTAACAATTACTCTTTACTCCAATATTACAATAATCCTTGCTCTACAATTATAACTTAGGAAAAACCAGGCCATGCAGAGATAGGAGTGAGAAGTGATCAGAAGACAAGAGTGCGAGCCTTCTGTTATGCCTGGGCAAGGCCACCAGAGGGCTCCTTGGTCTAGCGGTAACGCCAGCGCCTGGGAAGATGCCCATTGCCAAGTGGACTGTTGGTCTAGCGGTAGCGTCAGTGTCAAGGAAAAACACCCACTACTTAGCGGACCGGGAAAGGGAGTCTCCCTTTCCCTGTAGGAGTTCAGAGAAGACTCTACTCCTCCACCTCTTGTGGAGGGTCTCACATGAGTCAGGCCCACTCGCAGTTATCTGGAGGCCTAACCGTCTCCCTGTGATGCTGTGCTTCAGTGGTCACGCTCCTAGTCCGCCTTCATGTTCCATCCTGTACACCTGGCTCTGCCTTTTAGATAACAGTAGCAAATTAGTGAAGGTACTAACAGTCTCTGATATGCAGAAATAATGGCCTAAGCTGTCTCTCTCTCTCCTTTCTTTCTGCCTCGCTGCCAGGCAGGGAAGGGCACCCTGTCCAGCGGACACGGGACCCACGTAACTTTATCTATCACTGGAGATGGCTCTCACTCCTTACCCTGCCCCTTTGTCTTGTATCCAATAAATATCCGCGCAGCCTGGCATTTGGGGTCACTACTGGTCTCTGCGTCTTGGTGACAGTGGTCTCCCGGGTCCAGCTGTTTTTTCTTTTATGTCTTTGTCTTTTGACTTTATTCCTACAATCTCTTGTCTCCACACACGGGGAGAAAAACCCACCGACCCTGTGGGATTGGACGTTACAGCCCGTACACTGTTAAGGCATATACTATGATCAGAAATCAGGCAATCACATCCCTCCCTCAGAATCCTTTTAAATTTCTCTGACTTAATCTAAACTAATCAGATTTTTTTTTCTGTGAATTTGGAGTTGGCACTGATAGGAACAGCTCTACTGTTTGCCTGAGCTGAGGGCTTTGTAAAATTGCCTGATAAAAAACAGCCATCTTCTGCCATATGGTTGAAGAAACAGCAAAAGTTGGTATAAGAAGAGAAAAATAAAGCAGATACACGGTGACGAGTGGAGAGCAAGAGCCGCAAAAGTCAGAGACAGACACACACATAGAGACAGAGACAGAGGAAGAAAGAGAGAGGAATTGTGTTGCTTTCTGAACATTTTAAGGTACTGGTCCCAAACCTAGACATGTTTTCCCCTTGTGTTTCACGAGACAGATAGCCTATTTTCTTAGTAACAGTCCTCCACTCTGCCTGAATTTGTGTACAGTAAAAGAGCTTTGGGGATAAGCCCTAGTCATTGAGGGCTGGGCCCATCTAGGCTTCAGGGACAGATCCCCAGCAAAGCCATGCAGCAGTTCTCCCCCACCACTGAGCAACAGAGCCTGGTTAGGGTGCACCACCTCTGCACTGCCTGCCTGCCTTTCATCAGAACTAGCCCTCCTGCTAGCTTTTTAACACCTCTGTCCTTGCCAAAAACATTCAGAGTTGGAAGACAAAAGCATCAAGGATGCAGGAGAGGCCCAGGCAAAAGTGAGAGCAAAACCAGGGATTGCTGTGGACAAAGATAGCAAGGGCAAATCACTTCAGCGGGCTGTCATTCACAACTGAAAGCCACAGGCTGGAGTGCCTGTGGTGGCTGGAACAGTGTTCTACCATAAGGAAAATGAGGTGGGTAACTACTTTCATTCCCACCACATTGGAGGTCTATTCTTTCTTTCAAACATATTTAATATACTATTCCAATTGTATTAAAAATGCAACACCAGACAGGTATGATGGCCTATAATCCCAGCACTTTGGGAGGCCAAGGCAGGAGGATCACTTGAGTCAGGAGTTCAGGACCAGGCTGGGCAACATAGGGAGACTCCATCTCTACCAAAAAAATAAATAAATAAAGGTGAGTGTGGTGGTACACACCTGTAGTCCCTGCTACCCATGAGGATGAGTCAGAAGGATTGCTTGAGTCCAGGAGGTGGAGGCTGCAGTGAGCTAATTGCACCACTGTACTCCAGCCTAAGAGGCAGAGCAAGACCTCATTTCAAAAAAAAAGCAATACCCAGCCTGGTCAAGTTCTGTCTCTTCTTAGCTCTAACACATGTCCTAGGTATCTGATTACATGGCAGAAATCAGTACAGAAAGTATTTCACACCCTACCCCACTCCCACACAAAGCCAAAGCATGTCTGTCTACAGCTTGCTCTGTGGTACTGCATCATTCTTCACCCCGCAACCTCCCCCCCATCCCCCACATCCCTCCTCCACTGTGCTCCCTGGATAAGCATCCCATTCATTCTTTAGACTTCCCAAAGGGAGTAATTTGGCACCACACAGGACACCTTACCCTTGGAGTGCTAAATAGAAGTTAAGACTCGTGACACTTCTCAGCTCTAATCACAGACTAATTTCTCTGATAAAGCCACTTCAGATTTCTATTCAGCCCAGACCCTTGGCATCAGGCCTTGGAGCTGTTCTGGGCCAGGCTGCTGGGCATACCCTGTGATCTGAGCTTTAGCAGTCACCACATCGCTCCCCCATCAAACCTTTTAACCTGCTTTGTTTTGATTATTTTAAAATCCTGCCAAACCTATTAGGGCTAATGCTTCTCTGAAAGCAGCCACGACCTCCTGTCAGCACTTGGCACTGCAGGGCCATTCGTGACAAGGAGGGAGCTCACAGTACCCTCTATAGGATGCTAGCACCCTCTGCTACCAAAGAGGGAGGAAGCGACAGTGGAAAAGTCACCTGCCCCCGAAACCTCAGAAGTCAACGGCTCCCCTGCCTCTGCAGCTAAGGCCTCAGCTCTTTGAAGGATATGAGCAGCTGCAGAAGCGATGGTGGCCTCAAAAAGTCCCATCAGCTGCTCTCAGTTTTGTCTTCAAAACAAAAGTGCACCTGTGTTTTGGCAAGCTTCAAAGGGGTTATGAGTTGTGAGCAAATGCAATGTGGTTGAGTGAGAAGTGCTTCGAGCCTATGACTGCACAGACATACCACAGCATCTGGCACCATGGCTGCTCTGTGACCTTGAGGAATCTCTGTGGACCTTCAGCATAGGAGAGATTCACAGCTTATCAGATTCACCCCTGAGCTTCAGGACCTGGGTTCACAGTTAAAGACCTTCCCAGCTTGTTCTTCCATGCCTCAGGTTTGTACCGCTTTCTTTAGCATCTAATAAACAGCTCCTGTCCCTTCCCCTTTGGTCTTGGCTCCTAGAATGCCCTCTGATCTCCCTACTCAAATCCAGCATTCTCTAAGACTCAACTTAAGTTATTTTTTCTTGAAGGCTTTCTTGGCTCCTACAGCCCTCAAGGCTCCTCCTACTATCCCATCAGACAATTGTACACAATTACGCAGCCATTTTAGACTCCTTTATATTGTTCTCAATTATTATGTCTGTGTTAATATTGCATCCTTCAACATCCTAAACTCCTCAAGGATAGGGTCCAAAGCATTTTAGCACACTCCTGGATTGCGGGCTAAGATTAAAAAGAAAAAAAATAATAAAATGGCAACCTCCCAGGGCATGATTATCCAGCCACTCTTTCCCAGCAGTCACACTGAGTCAGGAGAACACAGCACTCTGTAATTTCTAAAGGTCAGAAAAAGGTGATCATGGTCAGCCAGTAAAAGTTGGGTGAGCCACGTCCATCTGGGTGTCCCTGCTGTTTATTTCTATGTAATCCTCTGCTTAGGGGGCAGTCAGTGATGCCAATAGTGGGGGCTTTCAATCCATAATTGAAATGTCTTTCCTTCAGCCCAAAATGTGGAGCAGCTCCTGATTCCACCCTTGGCAGCCAAAAGGCTGATATAGCCCCAACCAACTGCAAGAGGTAATGGCAGGACCACGAACTTCCTGCAGCTGCAGAGATGAGCCAGAGAGGCTGATAACCACCAGAAATGACCACAAGGACTCTGTGGGTATCCCTGGAGGCAAGAACTGGTTAAGAGAGGAATTGGGGGAAGTAGAAATGAGGCTTTGCAATGAAACGCTGAATAAAGCTAGCTCTATGGGCCTTTGTACTTAAAAGCCCTACATGACGGAAAGGTAGCAATCCCCATCCCCAACACTACTCTTCGTATCCATGCAGGCACCACCTTCCACATGCCCCAGGAGCCCAGCAGCTTTTGAGGACCCTCTTCATGCTCAGTGGTAGAGGAGGAAGAGAAAGAAAGGAAATCCATTCAAAGCCAGGAGCTAGCAGAGTGCAGGTTAAGAGGATATTTAAAAATAAATAAATAGGTCAATTCACTTTACAAAAGAAGACAGAGGTGACCAACTAGCATATGAAAAAATGTTCAACACCACCAATCATTAGAGAAATGCAAATCAAAACCCCAATCAGATACCATCACATACCAGTCAGAATGGCTATTATTAAAAGGTCAAAATAATAGATAATGGCAAGATTGCAGAGAAAAGGGAATGTCTGTACATTGCTGGTGACAATGTAATTAGTTCAGCCATTGTGTAAAGCAGTGTGATGATTTCTCAAAGAACTTAAAACAGAATTACCATTCGACCCAGCAATCCCATTATTGGATATATATCCAAAGGAATATAAATTATTCTACTATAAAGACACCTGCACATATATGTTTATCACAGCACTATTTACTGTAGCAAAAACATGAAATCAACCTAAATGCCCATCAATGGTAGAATGGATAAAGTAAATGTGGTACATATGCACCATGGAATCCTGCACAGCCATAAGAATGAGATTATGTCCTTCGTAGCAAAAAGAATGGAACTGGAAGCCATTATTCTCAGCAAAATAATGCAGGAACAGAAAACCAAATACCACATGTTCTCACTTACAAGTGACAGCTAAACACTGAGTACATATGAATGCAAAGAAGAGGACAACTTAAGGGTGTCTGGGGCCTACCTAAGGGTGGAAGGTGGGAGAAGGGAGAGGATCAAAAAACTACCAATTGGGTACTATGCTTATTAGCTGGATGATGAAATAATTTGTACACCAAACCCCCATGACATGCAATTTACTTATATAACAAACTTGCACCTGTACTACTGAACCTAAAATAAAAGTTTTATTTAACAAGTCAATTTAAAAGGATCTAGAGATTTGGTCATTGGATAATTTCATTGCACTGGATCTATCATAGACAATAGATATTTGGACTCAAATGTTTCTAGATTGGAGCATGGGATGAGGGAAATATTGTATCTTTTGTCTTGTCCTAAGAAGGAGAAACAAATTCCCAGGGTGTATTAGTCCATTTTCATACTCCCATAAAGAATTGCCCAAGACTGGGTAACTTATAATGGAAAGAGGTTTAATTGACTCACAGTTCAGTATGGCTGGGGAGGCTTCAGGAAACTTACAATCATGGTGGAAGGTGAAGGGGAAGCAAGGCACCTTCTTCACAAGGTAGCAAGAAGGAGAAGTGCTGAGCTAAGGAGGAAAAGCTCAAATCTCGGGAGAACCATCAGATCTCCGGAGAACTCACTATCATGAGAACAGCATCAGGAAAACCACCCTCATGACTTAATTACCTCCACCTGGTCTCTCTCTTGACACATGGGGACCAAGGAATTATGGAGATTACAATTTAAGATGAGATTTAGGTGGAGACACAAGCCTAACCATATCATTCCCCCTCTGGGCCCTCCCAAATTTCATGTCCCTTTCACATTTCAAAACCAGTCATACCTTCCAAACAGTTCCCCAAAGTCTTAATTCATTCCAGTATTAACCCTAAAAGTCCAAGTCTAAAGTCTCAACTGAGATAAGGCATGTACCTTGCACCTAGGATTCTGTAAATCAAAAGCAAGTTAGTTATTTCCTGGATACAATGGGGATGTAGGCACTGGGTAAAAATACCCATTCCAAATGGGAGAAATCGACCAAAATAAAGAGGCTATAAGCCCCATACAAGTCCTAAATCCAACGAGGGAGTCAAATCTTAAAGCTCTGAAATGATCTCCTTTGACTCCATATCATGCTAATATAAGAGGTGGGTTCCCATGGCCTCAGGCAGCTCTGCCCCTGTGGCTCTGCAGGGTACAGCCCTCTCCCGGCTGCTGTCTCAGGCTGGCATTGAGTGTCTGTAGCTTTTCCAGGTGCATGGTGCAAGCTATCAGTGGATCTACCATTCTGGGGTCTGGAGGACAGGGGCCCTTTTCTCACAGCTCCACTAGGCAGTGCCCCATGGGGACTCTGCATCGAGGCTCTGACCCCACACTTAACTTCTGCACTGCCCTAGGAGAGGTTCTCCATGAAGGTTCCACCCCTGCAGTAAACTTCTGCCTACGCATGCAGGTGTTTCCATATATCCTCTGAAATCTAGGCAGAGGTTCTCAAACCTCAGTTCTTGACTTCTGTGCACCAGCAGGCTCAACACCATGTGTAAGCCACAGACTTGGAGCTTGCACCCTCCAAAGCAATGGCCTGACCTGTAAGTTGGCCCCTTTTAGCCACAGCTGGGATGCAGAGCACCAAGTCCCAAGATTGCACAAAGCAGCAAGGCCTTGGACCCAGCCCAGGAAACCATTTTTTTTCTCCTAGGCCTCTGGGCCTGTGATGGGAGGGGCTGCTGCAAAGGTCTCTGACATGCCCTGGAAAAATTTTCCCCATTGTCTTGGCAATTTACATTTGGCTCCTTGTTACTTAGGCAAATTTCTGCAGCTGATTTCAATTTCTCCTCACAAAATGAGATTTTCTTTTCTATTGTATCATCAGGCTGCAAATTTTCCAAACTTTTAAACGTAAGTTTCAATTCCAAACCATCTCTTTTGTGCATGCATAAAACTGAATGCTTTTGAAAACACCCAGCTCACCCCTTCAACACTTTGCTACTTAGAAATTTCTTCTGCCAAATACCCTAAATCTCAAGTTCAAAGTTCCACAGATCTCTAGGATAGGGGCAAAACGCAACCAGTCTCTTTGCTAAAGTATATTAAGAGTGACTTTTTCTCCAGTTCCCAATAAGTTTCTCATCTTTATTTGAGACCACTTCAGCCTGGAAGTCATTGTCGATATCACTATCAGCATTTTGGCCAAAACCATTTGACAAGTCTCTACGAAGTTCCAAACTTTCCCACATCTTCCTATCTTTTTCTGAGCCCTCCAAACTGTTGCAGTCTCTGCCTGTTACCCAGTTCCAAAGTCGCTTTCAACTTTTCAGGTACCTTTATAGCAGCACCCCACTCTCTGTAGTACCAATTTAGTAGTGTATTAGTCAATTTTCATACTGCTATTAAGAATGGCCCGAGACTGAGTAATTTATAAAGGAAAGAGGTTTAATTGACTCACAGTTCTGCATGACTGGGGAGGCCTCAGGAAACATATAATCATGGTGGAAGATGAAGGGGAAGTAAAGCACCTTCTTCACGAGGAAGCAGGAAGTAGAAGTGCTGAGCAAAGGGGGAGGGACTCTTATAAAACCATCAGATCTCGTGAGAACTCACTATCATGAAAACACCTTGAGTTAAACCACCCCATGATTCAATTACCTCCACCTGGTCTCTCTCTTGACAAGTGGGGATTATGAGGGTTATAGGGATTACAATTCAAGATGAGATTTGGGTGGGGACATGAAACCTAACTATATCACAGGGCAGTACTGTTAGGAAGAGAAATACAAGCATTAAAAAATAAGAAATGGAAATAAATGCATCCAGAAATTTCTCTAGGACTTGAAATAGCATCTTTGCATGTGCCTTTGACAGGGCTATGTTTGCTTTAAGAGGCCTATCTCAGACAGAGCAGTGTTTAACTGGGGCCTTCTTTTCCCTGAAGATGGCCTGTTCTCTTCTCATCATTTTCTTCACATCCCACTCTTCAGGACTTCTGTCCACCGTTCAGTTTCTCACCACTCACACACAAGCCCAACAGCCTCATGGCTGTCAGGAGAATTGTCTGTTATCAGGCTTATGTGAGATTAAATTTAGTCATTATCTTGGAAGAGAATTATCTCATGTTGACAAAATCCCTCAGAGTTCACTGTAGAGAACTTTAATTTCCACATTCAAATGAGATTTGAATTTGATCAGGCATCAATTAAACACTGTGCATTATGTAGTGACCTAACTTCGAAAGAAAAGTCAGTGCTTGTGCTGTGCTTGTTCAGCAGAAAGGGTTTCGTTTCCTTCTTCAACCATCATTTGAGGTTACAGGTCAGACTCAGAAATAATGGGCCACACATTTACAGTAATACATAGAGGTTATGATTGCTGCTTTTAAAAAGAGTCATAGCATTCTAAATTATAGGCTCATTTTCCTGGGTCAGCTTTGCCTCAGTGAAGACAGCACCACGTGGCACTTAAGAGCAAAGCTTTGGGACCAGACAGGCCTGTGTTCAAATACTATTCCATCACATTTAGCCATGTCAGATTGAGCAATTTCACTAACCTCTCCAAGCTCAGTTTCATAATCTATAATGTGAGAAATAATAAAGTCATGTATACAGAAAGCATAACATAGTGCCTGCTACAGGATAAGCAGTCAATAAATGGCAGCTGTCATTGGTACCTCTGTTAGTTATCACTTTCTACATTAAATAATTTATTTAATTAGCAAATATTTGTCAATCATATACTAAGCCATTGGGGAAGATAATAGAGATAGAGTAATTAAACTATGTGCTCTCTGCCCTCAAAGAACTTACAATTTTGGAGTGAGACATGTTTTTTTATCCAGCTTATGAGACTGTGTATATAAAGTATTTCAAGAGTATTGGAGAAGGAGCATCCAAACTGACTGAAGATATAAAGGAAGGCATTGTAGAAAGGATAACTCTTGAGCATAGATTTCAATAATATGCATTTATTAGGACTCAAGTACAGGCAAGCCACTCTAGTGGAGGACATAGCATGTACTGAGTCTCAGAGGCATGAGAGAGTAGAGTTCATTCATGTAATCCCAAACTGGTCTGTCATGCCTAGTGAGGAGAGGTTAAAACAAAGATGAAGACCTGGATAAGAGAAGGTCATTGTAAGCCCCCTGAAAGGAGTGAAAGATTTGATCAGTTTTGCATATTGAGGATAAGGCCCAGCTCATATTCATGTGTACCCAACACGGAGACCTGCACATAGCAGATGCTCAACAAATGTTAGTTGAAAAGATAAATTAATGAATGACTGGAGCATCTCAGTATTACTATCTCACTTTCAGTAATCAGATCAAATTTGTAGGGGTTAGGGGTTCCCAAGGCAGAACTGGATGTACCCAAATAAATCTGGACCACAGCCCTCTGTATCTTCTACAGGGAAATCCCCAAGGCCCTTTTAATCATCTTACACATGTTGGGCCATAGAACATACCTGAACACACTTCTCCAGCTCTGTGACCATGATAGAATTAGTTTATACTCAGGTGAGATTGGCCCTCTCTGGGCATTTTCATTTTTGCCCCCCAAGCAAATACTTACTGTAGGGTTTGAGTATGAAACAGTGTCTGTGGTGGAACAACTCAAGTGCCTTTCAAAACAAAGGATTTAAAAATATGGTTCAGGAATTCGGAAAAGTCAGAGCCAGTCCTAAAGTCCGCAGGCACATCTGGTGTAGGAGCAAAAGAAGGGCTGGGCTAGTGGGGTGGAGAATGGAGGACATCCAGGAGAAAAGAAGAAACAGGATTTCTGCCAGGCTCCTCTAGGAAAAGAGAAATAAAGTGAACCCTGTTGCTTCCCTCATCTTCTAAACACTGAATTTCTTTATTAGTCATTTTGCTCTGTATTCACCATGCATTTCACTATGGCCAGAAATGTTATTTAAGCTTATGTTTTGTACTTTGCTTATTGTTGGCACTTAAATGAATATTGAATAGTGATGACAACTGTGTGTATATAAGCATCATCCAGCGGACTGATGAAGGGAAAACTGACATGCCACACCAAAAGGGCCTTATGAAGCCCAGTTTTCAGGATTCAGCTTCACATATTCCCTGCCTCTTCAATATTGCAGAGTAAAACTGTAAATCAGAAAGCATGAACAATATGCTTTCCAAATTTATTGGTTTTGATAGACACTGAAAAATACCTTTAGGATTTTGATGTAAGGTGGGGTAAGCTGGCTGCTTCTGAGGTCAAAAGAGTGTAACCCTATTAACAACAAGAGGAAGAGAACAAGAATGCTTTGCTCAGTAGAGTGTTCCACAAAGTGTTTGTCAAAATCTCTCCTGGAGAGAGAGCAATTTGCACGCTAGTTCTCTTGGTTTTATCTGATGTTGTCTCAAAGGTCCACCGTGAAGAAGATTCTAAACAGAATTAACCTTGGAGAGAAAAGTGGCAACTTTGGTATTCATTGTTTTTTACATCAAATATACCATTTCCTTTCTCTGACCTTCAGCATTAGTTAGAAGGTGAGAGAAGCAGACAGAATTGTGCTTTGAAAGCTCAAGAGGCTTTTGTTGTTCATGTTCAAGAGTGAAGTCTAGATCTCCCTGCTGAACAGAGCTCCCTGCCTGTGCTAGATTAAAACAATCAAGATGCTTTCCTCTGCGGAATGAACATTTTTGCCACTCAGTGAGATTCCATTTTCCTCCAAAAGGTCTGCCTGGCAAGGTTAGCACCACATGTGTGAACTCATATTCTCACATAGTGGTCAAAACGACGCTTGTTAATTAGATTCCATCATGGTTTGGGTGAATGGTTACAATCACTTTCCATTTGTCTCATTAGCTACTTCACTCTTGGAGTCAGGCTTCCAGGTGCCTGGGTAGGACAATCTAGAAAGAGTTAAAAAGGCCCTACTACACTTGTCCGTAGATATCTGCACCAACCAGGAGCTACTGGGCCAGAAACGTGGCCATTTTCAATGTGTTTGTTGTCGTTATTTTGCAGAGTATCATAACCCTTTTAAGGAGTTCTGTATTTTGTGCTCAGCAAACATATATTAAGAGTCTTCCATGCACAGTCATTGTGGGAGATAGAGGAATACAATAGCCTATACTATACAGAGTTTTCTTGGAAGGTGGATATGTGTCAGTAACGATAATCTAGGGGAAAAAGTATAAGTGTCACAAGAGTGTTTCAGATAAAATGCCATGAGAATTCAAGAGGGGAAGTTATTGATTACTTCTGGCATTTGAGCTGTGCATTAAAGGGTGGGTATAATTTGGACTATCTGGAAAGCATTTCAGAAGCATTCTAACTTGTAAGCTTTCTATTTTTACAGTAAATATTCTAAAATAAATAGGTGGGTTTTTGTTTGTTTGTTTGTTTGTTTGCTTTTTCAGGTGAATTTTCACTGTGGCATGAGTGGCCTGGGGCGAGCAAGTATTTCAAAGAAGAGGACACTAGACAGTGGAAAAGCACACGCTGGACCCATGAACTTTCTGGATTCACATTTTCACTTACAACAGGCAAAAATTTGATAACCTCAGATATAAGTGATAGAAACAGAAGTTTTTCAGTAAACTTTCTGGGAGATACGTGATGAATGGAGATACGTTCAAACTCCTGCCCCAAAGCAGAAGGGGGCCCACAGCTCTATCTCTGGCTGGGTACTGGAGGCTTACGGAGGGGCTGCTCTGCAGGCTGGAAGTATAAGTACAGAAGGTAGCAGCTGGGCCTAGAGACTGGATATATGAACAGGCTAGCCTGCTAGAGTTGTCAATCTAAAGACAGCACGGTGAGGCCATAGTGAATCTAGAGCATGAGATCAAGTCCAGCAGTTCCCTGAGATACTAAGGCTGACCACAGGATTCATAATATTGTGCACAATGGACAAGCCCTGCAGAGAGCCATGAGTCATGAGAGTTGCACTTTCAGTCATGTAATGTAATGACAGACCCGTCAGCCTACAAATAAGACAGGAGACTCTCCAGGAAACAGGTGCCCACCTGGCTCAGGCACACTGGGCCGGCTACGGAGACTCTGAGGTATGCATGTGCCACCACAGGGTGAAGCTGTTGCCCTGCAACTCAGTGGGGTTGTGCCAACAGAAAACATCCCCATTGGCAGCATCATGGAAGCAGGTTGTTCAAATAAGCATTTATTAGGAGGTGAAGGGGAAATGCCTAACTTACCTTTACTTGGAAAGACCTAAATTCTCTGAGGTCTAAAATCAGAGCAGAGAGAAGTGCTGCTGGCATTGTGAAAGGAATTCTAACCAGTGGGGGACAATGAGAGAGACTGAAAAGTGCAGCCAGGTGCATCCTGTGCCTGGAACAACCTGTAGGTCACAGAATCTACACTTTCTTAGTGACACAGTGTAATACATTTAGTCCATCACGTTATCTAAGAACTCTTTCAGGGATGGGTGCTGAATCTTACTTGTTTATTGGTATGAGTACTTTTGAAGTGAACAAACTGGTATTAAACTGCTTTGCTACCCTGTTTAGAGAAATGCACAGGATTCTGAGAAGAAGCTTCAGCCAACAGAAGCATGACTCCTTTGAATGTATCCGAGCCTTTTTTCCTTTCATTCTTTTTTGCTGGCATTTTTAACCCATGGATCATGAAAAAAAAAATTCCCCCTAAAGATCACTGTTTCATTAAATAGACCACCATCTTCCAGCCAACTCTGGGATCTGTCTGCCCATGGCCACAATGAGCAGATGCTAGGTTCCATCACTGTAATGTGGAGATGTGGGCATCCATGCAATTCTTCCCCTGGTTCATAATGATACTTTGAAATACAATCTGCTATTTAAAACAGCTGTTGTTGATTTACTTGGGACACATGCTGATTTTACGTCAAACAGAATGTCATGTGAACTTCTCCAAGGAGTCCTAGGGGAAAAAAAAGAACAGCATAGAAGATAAGAACAGCATTTATAAATGTTTGCCTACGTTGGAAATCCCCAATATAAAATTTTTTGATACTCTGGGAAATAACATACCTATGTAACTGACTTAATATTTCTTATTCCATCTTACAATCTCCTATGCTGATATGAGCAAAGAGAAAAAAGAAAAAAATCCCCTACTGACAATGAAATGCTTGTTACACTGATGAAACCTTTGATAAATACTGAAAAATATGTATCTTCAGGGAAGTACCTTACTTCTTCAAGTCTTCTCTTTCTGTTCCATCTTCCTTTCCCCCCTAACCTCAACGAATTTCCATCATCATTATTTTCCCTGAAATTAATACAAATTTATCTGGTTTAAAAAAAGATTTCTTGTGTACCTAGATTTGTTAAGACCAACAACACATCAGACTGTAAGCACTTCAAAGGCATAAAATGGGAATGGGAGCTTCCTTTTTAGCTTCCTATCTCCAGTAGCTGGCACAGAGCCTGGCATGGATGGGCATTTAACAAATTCCTAAATAATTAAGTTGAATAAAGAGTGTGGTTAGTACACCAGAAAGGATGAGCTGAGGACTCCCTAAGTAGAAGTTAGCCTCTCCTTTAACGTTGTCCCCTCTCTCCTGCAGATAGCTATTTATCTCCGTGGTCCAGCACCGTGATCACGTCCCTCAGCTTGCCAGTCACCATCAGTAGCCCCCCCACCTTCCAGCACTGGGCCTCTCTGTTCTGCCTTGAGGTGTTATATCAGTCTGTGCCCCTGACTCTCAGTTCTGCTTTCTTCAATGTACTGGAGCCAGCTCTCACCCTGGCTTGCTCTTTCACCAGCTCACCTCCATTCTCACCCTAATTGCTTCAATCCACAGTCCCCATACTGACACATCCTAATTTTAGGAAAGTGAATTACAAAAGAACCCAGGTTGGTTTTTGTTTGTTTTTGTTTGTTTTTTTCAATTTTGCTCCAAAAGTCCATTCCAAAGCACATCCAAGTGGTCAGTTTCCCTTGTGGTGCATCCTTGTGATATACTGGCATATCCAGGACTCCTCAGGGAGAAAAAAAACCACAGGAGTTGTAAAGAATCAGCAACTACACAAACAGGGCTACGGACCATCACTATGAGGATAAACAATACTGCACTGGAGTTAGCCAACACAGCAGGCATTTTCTGATTTTCTGAAGACCTGATGTCCTTGTGCATCAAAGGTTAAACATGACAAAGAGATTTTCAAAGAAATGTAGATGGTATGGCGAATTAATAAGATTTTTTAAAGTCACTATGAAGCATCTACTATATGCTAGTCTTATTTCAGATACTGAGGATACAACAGTAAATTTTGCTTTCAGGGAACTTACCTTTACTTGGAAAGACCGAGAAAACAAAAAAAACAAAAGCAAGTTAAATACAAAAAAAATAAATGATGCAGCTTTAGGCACTAATAGATGTTCTAAAGAAAAATTAATCAAGTTGAGAGATTGTGGTGACACAGCAGAGACCCAAGGACCACTTTAGGTCAGATGGTCAAGGAAGGACTCTTTGGACGAACTCCTTCGAAATCTGGAAGAGAAACCCTAGGCAGAGAAAACAGGAATTGCAAAGATCCTGAGAAGGAAATAAACCTGGCATGTTTAAGGAACCCAGGAAAGCTGGGGTGACCAGAACAGAATGTGTAATGGGGACAAAATTAGAAAATAAAATTAAATCTGATGTGAGATTTATTGGCCAGTATAAAGAATTTGAGTTGGAGGATTTTGAATGAGAAGTGAAAGAATCTCACTGAGATTTTAAAAGATCATTGAGGGTGAAGTGTGGAGACTGGATTTTGGGCAGTCTGGAGTGAAAGTAAAATCCATTACAAGACTTTCGCCCTAGTCTAAATGAAAGATGATGGTGACTTAATAGAATGATAGGATAGGATATTAATGACTTAATAGAATGATTGAGTGATAGGATAGTAGTCATGAACTTGGTGGAGAATAGCTGGATATGTAATTTGAAGAATGAACAGGATTTGCTGACAGGTAGGATTTAGGATATGAAGGAAGAAGATTCAAAGTTGACTCCTGGAACTTTGGCCTGACTAACTGAATAGATGTACTGAACATGCTAAGTTTGAGAAACGTATTAGATAGACACTGGCAATGCCACAGAGATGCCTTGATGGGAGTTTGGAATTCAAAGGACAGGTTGAGGCTGGAGATAATATTTACAGTCATGAAACTGGATGGAGTCACCTAACAATACAGAGAAGACAAAAATCTGATAAATAAGCCCCCAAAACACCAAAAACGGTGCTCAGAAAGAAGACAAGGAACCCATAGGGAAGCCTGAGAAGTAGTTGAGGAGACAGAATGAGTATGAGAAAAATTGTCACAGCCTGGAGCTCAAGTGAAGACTGTTTCAAGATGTAAGAAGATGTGTCAAATGATGCAGAGAGTTCACGAAGAATGAGTGCTGTAAGGTGATCACCAGATTCAGCAATGTGGAAGTCACTGGTGACTTTACCAGAACAGATTGAAAGGAGTGAGAACAAAGCCTGATGAAATGAGTGAAAAATAGACTGGAAGATGAACAAGCAGAAGCAGAGCATAGACAACTCCACTGAGTGTTTTGTCATGAAGGGGAGCAGTGCAAGTGGGCAGTAGGTGGAGAAAGACATGGGACTGGGAATTAGTTCTTTTGTTTTTGTTCTCTTAATATGAGAAATATTAAGAGTTTTTTATACCCATGGGAATGATCCAGCTGATGGGGGAAATTAATGATACAGAACACAAGATGAACTTCTGGAGTTAAGTAAGTAAAAGGAGACGAGCTGCAGTTACTAAGTGAATAGAGAAATTGGCTTTTGATAGGACAAATTGTTCTAATCTAAATGCTTTTCTTTCAGAAGAAAATACACTAATTGCTTCCTTATTTTCCTCCCTTAGTAAGTACAATCTTGTGGGTTAAATCTAAAGAGAGTTATCACCTTTTCACATATCAGAAAACTAAAATAACATGGTCAAGTGATTTGTCCAGAGTCACACACAGCCAGGCCTCATTCCCTGAGCTTCTGATGCCTTATCAATGGTTCTTTCTGCCTCTCCTCACAACAAGTGTGTCAGAGTCAGGAAATGGAAATGCCACTCTCAGGGGCCGATTCAAAGCCACAGGCTTAGACTCTCATGGAAATTAAGTAAGGCAAACTTTTGACAAATTCATTCAAAAAAAGTGTTTTCAAATTCAGTCTGCACCTGTCTTTTCCCCAATCAGCCTGGATCAGAGATTCAGAGCTGACAGATGGTCTTTACGACTTATCAAGGGAACACTCCTATCCCTTCTACTCTGCCAGTCCTTCCAGATGCAGTTTTTCTCAAATGGCAGTCTTATCAAGGATATAGTTTATTCTGCTAGCAAATAGCCGAGGGACAGGCTGGAAACAGATAGGCAGCAGAGGGAAGATGGGCTGGAATTATCAGTTTGCTGGGCCTCATGCTCAAATGCATAATTAACAATTGGTAATTGTCCTGGGTTGGGCACAGTCCTATAATGGTTAGATCAAGGCATAGTTTACTGTACTTAAATCTGGGCATTTACAATTCTTCTCCCCTTAATATAAATTAGGAAGTTGGAAGCTCTCTCTCTCAAACAGATTTCTCTCTCTCTCTCTCTTTTTTTTTTAAACAATTCTAACACCACCTAACTTGCCCTTTAAAAAGATGCTCAAATTCTTCCAAGGATAGTAGTGAGAGACAAGAGGATATAAATCCAAAAGGTGGTTTCTGCTGTTTTGCCACATCTGCTCAAAATTCCACAGCTGGCACTGCCTCCTGGAGATTACCAGAATGACTAATGAGTCACACAGCTCCCAGTCCTAAATGTGCTCGGAAAATGTTCAGGGATTTGACCACAAGTTTTCAACATCAAGGATGAGAGGTGTGAGAGCTCCCAGACACCAGCTAGTTCATCTCTTGCCAGATCTGGATTTTTCCCTTCTGGATAAGATTCTAGCAGATGCTTTAGCTAGTCTTGTTTTGAATATCTTAAATGATGGCACTCCCTCTGCTTTCCAAGGGTAAGGCTTTTTCACAGTCCAGTGGATCTTATCACCAGTCTGTGCTTTCCAGAAAGTTGCCTGAGATTTATCTTTTGTTAATTTCTTAACATAACTCATGTTTATTCACTTTGGCAACTCACCTGCAAGCAGCCTCTCTGCCTCATTGGCAATTAAGCAACTAAGTCTACAAGCGAGAGATCATCAGCCAATCTCTTCCGTCTATTTCTTTTTCTTGCTGGATAAATCCAGCTTGCCAAGAAGTTCTGCGCACTGAACACCCAGTGGTTTTCTGTTCATTTTACTCTGTCTCTTCAGTTATCACCGCATCACTCTCAGCCACAGCATGGACTGTTCCTATCTACCAGGCTTGGCAGGGGACTCAAGTATCAACACAATGCAGTCATTCTCACTGATTCCCTTCCTGTCCCAGAACTTACAAGGATTCATAACAAATTCCATCCTGTCACAGATTGCAGCATGGGGACAGTTAACAGAAGCTACACACTGAAGCAAAGGTCGATGTAGAAGACTCCACCCATCACCAAGTGGCTCCATGTTTTCTGCTGTGATGGTATCTTGCCCACTCTCATGCCGGCATCTCTCTATGCATCAAACCCACTGCTATTTTTCGTCTAGCCCATTCTTCTCACTCTAGACCTACTTTGGGACCTCTTAGCTCTTCACTTCCAAATTTCCTCTCAACCTTCTTCTCTTTCTACCTCACAGCTCTCATTTGAACCTTGCTGCATATTTTCCCAGGTGAATATGTTAATCACTTTCAGCTTTTCCTCCTCTGCTGTAGACAACCCTGTGGGCTAAATAAGTCATATTATTTATTTCACTTTTTCACACACTGGAAAATTAAGACAGCATAGTCAAGTGACTTGTCTCAAGTCACACAGCTAATATCAGGATCGGAGCCAGCACTCATACCCTGAGCCGTGTCCATAGTTCCTCCTGATTTTCCACACAACAACACATGCGTCAGTGACACACAATGGACACAGGCTTTGCTATTGACTCCCCTGTTATTCTAGGAAGGTGCTACATACCTAAATATACTTATTTTACATGCTGTAAAGAATCAACTTTTTAACTTTCCTTTTTACAAGAATGGTGTCTTAGATGTTGTTTTAAATGATTGCAAACAAAAGATAAGTATAGTCAACAGTAATTTATTGTACTTTTAAAAATAACTGAAAGAGTATAATTGGTATGTTTGTAACACAAAGCAATGATAAATGCTTGTGGTGATGGATACTCCATTTACCCTGATGTGATTATTACATATTGTATGCCTGTATCAAAATATCTCGTGTGCCCCATAAATAATATGTCTATGTACCCATAAAATTTAAAAATACTTTTTTAAAAGAAAACAAAGGAACAGTTTCTTGCAAAGTTAAATCACTTTTTTCCCTTTGCATTTAGGCCAAATATATTTTGCTATGCAGAAATGTTTAAGTAAATTATGTGATAACTGAAAAGTAGTTTAATAGAATTTACATTTGATTTTTTAAAAATCCATTAGGCTAAGGATTTATAAAGACATTTTTTCTTCTGCTCCATACTTGCCTGAACAAAACACCCACCCAGCCAAAATCAAACAAAAAGCTTCTTTTGTCTTCATGAACTGATGTCACTTGAGTTGTACTACTTTAGAATCCGCAGGACTAGAGTCAAAAAACACAGCAACTGGAATGTGAACATCAGGGGGGCTGTGATTCACATACCTGCTTACTGGCTATTAGATCTCTTAATTTCCCACACAATATGAACTATGGTCTGCTTCAATTCCCACACTGTATTTTAAGAGCTTTTGCTTCAATACTCTGGTATAATTTCTAAAAACACAGGGCCTCACAGCTATGGCCAACTGCTTATCCCAGGCAAATTAAATTAAGCCCCTGGCATGCAACTTAAAGTTTGTTTCGCCTAATTGAGCAGCTAATGGGTATGGATGAATCTGAGGTGCAGATAAAAATATTGTTTTCGAAGAGCCTTTCTGATTACCATGCTCTGAAATGAGCAAAGAAAAATATTTATGCAGCCATTTTTATAATCATGCTCAAATCCATTTGTTAAGCTCCTGGGAAGATTTCAGAAAACTCTGCCCTGTCTTTCCATGAGGTGATCTGCTCATTGCTAAAGAAGGTTAAAATCCTTCAGCTGTGATATTCTGTGTTGTGTCAACACCCAGTCATCTTTAATATGACTTGTGGCAAAATAACCTCTTCCCATTGCCAACAAGTGTCTTCACTCGAGGACTGTATGGGTCTCTATTCTAGTGAAGTACCATTCTAATAAGTGCCTTATCTAATAAATGGCCCTGGTGCTGCTGTGCCACTGTAACAACTGTTAGTGGGATGGAGGAGAGAATTGTTTGGACAAACGGAGGCAGGATGGTGCACTTCCGGGTTCTTCTTCACCACCAACTCTTCCCATGTGTGCGAGAATGCAGCTGATGCCCGGGAAGGTGCAGATTAATCAGGCATGCACCAGGTGATGTCAATCCAAGGAGACCAAGATTTACCTGGTGGCACCTGCGGAGCGGCCCCCCTCCCCCGACATGCCCGTGCCCCGCCTATTGCCCTTCCACTCCTAGAAAAGTCGCTCCCAGCAGATGCGCCGGGGGTGGGCTTTCTCAGCCCCCACTCTTGTCGGGACTGTATTAGAAACTCCACCACCCCCCCACCCCCCACCCCAGCTCCGGTCCCTGAAGCTAGATGACCAAAGAATAAATTTGCAGTTTTGCTTTTAGCCTTGCTACTCGCTGGTTCTTTTGTGCCCACTCTGGTGGTCTTAGAAAAACAAATCAAGAATAAACAAATAAATAGTTGGGGAGGAGTCTCTGAGACATCAACATTCTAGAACATGTATTATTTTCCTATGGTTTTGCTGTGTTTTCATGTATTAAATGTCAGAGAAGATGGCCCTCTTTCCCAGTGTATCTCCTTTTTATTGCATCTTTTTAAAGTAAGCTTTCATTAACAACAAAGCAAATACATGTGTTATTTTCCAAAACTTACAATCATAAAATAAACTTCATGCCATGTTAAAGTCAGTTAAACATCGGGGCTCGGTGGCTCATTCCTGTAATCCCAGCACTTTGGGAGGTCAAGGTGGTCGTATCACTTGAGGCCAGGAGTTTGAGACCAACCTAGCCAGCAAGCCAAAATCCTGTCTCTACCAAAAATACAAAAATTAGCCAGGTGTGGTGGTGCATGCCTGTAATCCCAGCTACTTGGGAGGCTGAGGCACGAGAATCGCTTGAACCCAGGAGGTGGAGATTGCAGTGAGCCAAGATCATCCCATTTCATTATAGCCTGAATGACAGAGAGAAAAAAAAAAAGAAGTCAGTCAGTTAAAATTTTAAAGACAACTATTTTAAATGACAGCTATCATTGTGACAGATTTATCTCAAATTCTATCCATTCCATCCATTGTCCTTATAAACATGGCATTTTGGGGGAGGGGGAGTTCTATGTGTGTGTGTGTGTGTGTGTTTCTATTAGTTTTTATTTTCTCCGTAGATCTCTTGCCCATTTGTAATGAGGGAGTGAAGAAAATACCATGGATATAGATGAAAAAAACCCGAGGCCACAGCTAATGTTCCAGAGTCATCTGAAAACTGATGTCAGGTTACTGTGGGGATAATTCTCAAGCAAGTGGATACTTTTATGGCCCTCCACACATTTACTTCATTTGGTCCACAGGTGAACTTGTCACATCACATTTACAGCAAAAACTCCTTTGTGTTTCAGGTAATTCCTGAACCTTCAGTGAGTTTCTATTAAACATGTTCTGTTTCCAAATAATCTGTTTTCCACCGCTGTGTCCAGGAAGCGATTATCAGAAAGGAAGAGAGAAAAATGACATCATAATGCAATCTGGCCCCTCTTTTGCTGCGCTAAGAACACAGCATCTGGTAGAGACTTTCAAGTGTCAGATACTGCTTTATCCATCTATTTCTGAAGTTTATTTAATAAATAATGGAGACTGATATGAAAAGGCTTCCAGTTCTACCAATGGAAATCCCTCACCCTGGCTCTGAAACAAACTTTAAAAAAGAAATTGTGACTGTTCTGTTGTTAGTTTGCTTCAGATGAAACTTGTTCTTATTCCTAGCTTGAAGAAGAAATTTTCACCCTTTGCCCCTTTAAGGCTATATAACTTTTCTTCCCACAAACTAACAGTATCTCCAAAAGGCACTACTGTCCAGGTTGAGATGAAGGTTCCAGTTGCATTCTCTTCTGGATGCATGTCATTTTGTTTGCTGTTCACTTATCACATCAAAATGTATAGCAAGTACCAGCTTCCTGTCAGATAACACATATACATGAGCTATATACACTCATGTGTATATACATATAACTCAATCTAACTTTCCCCTTTCTATAAATTCAAATCATGTCCCCTGATGTGGTCCATCCTGGAGGTCACACACAGACCTCTCACCTGAAATGGAAGGGAAGATAGGAAGGAACCTAACATATATTTAGTGTCTACTATATGCATATAAAATTAAGACATATATTATCTTATTTTATCCTCACAACAACCCTGTCAGGAATACATTATTATTTCTATAGATGAAACAAAATAAACTCAGAATGGTAATAGTCACTCAAATTTGAGTGTCCTGGCCAAGAAAGACACCTTCCTCTTTCCCAAGTCTTTATTGCAGTCTCACCTATGCATATATATCCAGGATTAATTCTCAATCAGAGGAAACTTCTTAAAGGGACAGAAAAAAGGAGCACTGCTCACTCTTCATGCTCACAGCAGTTTCCTCCTTGAAAGTTTCCATGGCAGGGCCATCAACTGGGGCCAGGAGCAGTGGAGGAGCACCTGGAGGTGGAGATCTTTTCTTCCTGCCTGTCAGGGCTCTGCTCAGATGCCATCCATCTCACAGGCCCAGGGAGTGTTTAATGAAGCTGATTTGGATCAGTGGAGATTGGTGTTTAGGCCGTCCTCCAAGACTCCTAAAATGGCCGGGAAATGTGCCCAGTTTTGGCTTGTTGTGGTTTTATTTTTAAATAATCATCTTCAACAACTTTTTAGGTGCCTGTTCTATTGAAAGCTCTTTCAATTATTCAAATCAAGTCAATCAGAATTATTGAGCACCTATTCTGTGCCAGGAACAGCAGGAGTATACAAAAATCTGTAAGATATTACTCCAGGAACTTAAGAAGGATGCAATAAACTCACAAATAATGCCAAGGGGATGAACACAAGAGCTATAAAGAAGTCACAGGTAAAGAACTACAGGAATTCAGACAAAGGAGACATCCTTTCTGGTTGGGAAAAATCAGAAGAGATATCATGGATAGGGAATAAGCATTAAACAGAACTTTAGGAATTCATTCACTTACTTGGTCATTCAGTCAACAAATATATAGTGAACATTTACTATGTACCAGGCATTTGTTAAGAATCGGATATACCAGAGGGATATAATCCCTGCCTTCAAGGCATCAGCATTCTAGCAATAAGAAAGTATACAACTAATTATAGCATGTATGGATATTAAGAATTGAATGACCAAGATGAACTGATAGTATTAAGAGGGGTAGGAGGTATATGGTATCAGTGGGGCTGGGGGAGGTGCTTTAGAAAAGTGGTCAAGAAAGATCTTGCAAGGGAAGTGATTTTTATTGAAGACCTAAAGACTGAGGAGGAGTCAGTCATTTGAATAGCAAGGGTAAGAGTATTCATGAGACTGAAAGCAGAAAGTAAACATTTCCTAAAATGAAAAATAATTTGGTGCTCTCAGGAAAGTCTCAAAATGTCACTGTGTTCAGAGAATAGGAGCAGTAGGCAGGCTAGCTTGCGACTAAGTTGGAGAAGCAGGTGGGGTTCAGATCTTGCAAGGTACTTAGTTATGACTGGAAGTCTTGATTTTCTCCTAAAAACAGCAGGACCTTTGACAGGTTTTAATCTGGGACATGGCATAAGGCCAGTCTGCAATTTGAAAAGAGAAGTCAAATCAGAGTACCAAGTGGAGAATGGGGTGGATTTGGGAGGTGAATTAGAAAACTATAGCATTGCTCCATTTGTGACAACGTGTTTTTCACAACGGTGAAGCTGGGAGACATACATGTAGATAAATTCAAGATACATTTTGGAGGAAAAAACAATAATAATTTACTAGACTCAGGTGAAGCAGGGCATTTATGTAGACAAAGCAGCATAAACAGAAATTCAGAGGAGATAAATGGTAGGTCTATGTGGGCTTCAGTGAGACAAGACCAGTGTAACTGTTTCTTGCAACAGAGCCCTGGGCCATAGAATAGCATTATTCATCTTTGAATGTGGAACTGGACCCTGTTTCCACTCCTTAATTCCAGCTTTAATTCCCCCTCCCCTGCTCCCAGTCTCCATCTATAACTCATTACAATAAAAAAAAGTATAGGTTGCAAGACTTCACAGACACCCAAGCAAACACTGAAGCCAACATTCTCAAAAATGTATTCTGCATGTCACTTGTTATATGAGATGCTTCTTGAGAAAAAAAAAAAAAATAAAGTTGGAGAGCTTTGTGGTCAAATAAGTTTGAAACATGATTTTCATCTTCTTTTTCTGGAGAGTGACAAAAACATTGACATGTAAACACTCTTGACATGTCCTTCAGTAAAGAAACTTACTTAGCTTTGTTCAATGGTTAACCCACATTTTTCCCAAACAAATAAGACCTTAGGCACCTTAGTCCATAGACCAACCCCAGGAATCCTGTGGAATCACTGACATGTCCCACAAGACAAGTTACATAATTACCCAGTGCAAAATGAAAATAATGAGCCTTTTGCTTAAAAATCATTAAGAAATTCAAGACAATGACAGCAAAGCACTAAGCCAAGTGTGGGGCTGTTCTACATGTGGGCTCCTCTGGGACTGCACAGAGCTTGCATAACCATGAAGTCAGCCTTGCAGTACCTCAAGTTACAGAGGAGGTAACAACCCAGGGAAGTAAAGTGGACTTACATGATCTCACGTTAGGTACACATTGACACCGGATCTTCACCCCGTGCCTTCTGACCACTTATAGCATACCAATGTGGCTTCTACAAGATGAACCAGATAATCTGAGGGATGGGCCATTTGTGATTGATGCCTCAGTCAGGTGCAACGGCATCATCTTTGGTTTTGCCCCTGCTATGGCAGGCACCAACCCTAAGAGGCAACCTTTGGCACGACTTGCCTCTAGCTTGCCCTCAAGCTAATTTTGTTGTTTTTTCCTGTCATCACTCTGGTTTATTGTCACCTGTCACAGAACTTAATCACTACCCTAACAACAGTCCTGGGGATAATGTATCTTCAGGAAATATTGTGAGCTGCCTGATTAGAGGATGAGTCAGAAAGTAAGGCTAGAGGAAGGGAGAAGACCATGATTATCTAATTCTCACTCTGTTTGAGAGAAGAAACCAAGTACCTTTGTCCCTGACTTACAGTGGTTCAACTTCCTATTTTTGGCTTTACAGTAGTATGAAAGCCATATGCATTCAGTAAACACCATATTTTTCATTTTTCATTTTGCTCTTTTCCAAGGCTAGAGATATGCAGTAGGATACTCTTTTGAGGTGCTGGGCAGTGACAGTGAAATGCAGGTCCCAGTCAGGCACATGATGATGAGGGTAAACAGCTGATATTCTATAGTGTGCTGTGTTGCCAACAAATTTTGGATATCCTGTTTTCGCATCCATCATGTCTACAAAATGCCCATCTGTGTCTCCTGCTTCTGGTGAGAAGAAGAGGAAGGCAATCACTCTTGAGATGAAGCTCAAGATAATTGCCCAGCATGAAGGCAGCAGGCCAGTAATGGCCATCACATGTGAGTTGGGACATTCACAGTCCACAGTCATGACTTATCCTTTACGTGAGTTTTTGACTTCCAATATTTTCAACTTCGAACAAATTTTTCAGGACATAACCCCATTGTAAGTCAAGTAACATCTGTATTTCCTATCCATATTCCATAAAACATTAACACAGGGTTGTATACATAGTGGGTGCACAAAAAAAAAGCGTCCCTTCTCCCTTAAAGGTAGGGAAGCTATAGAAGTCCATGTGGAATCAGAATGAGGAAACGGTGGGGAAATACTTACGCTCTGTGAAACTATAAGGTGGATGATGCTGAGTTCTCCAAGAATAAAATAAGGAAGGGCTTCAAAGCAGAGGCTAAGAATGAGTTTTGGAATAGGACACACATATATTTCAAGGACAGGAAGGAGAAAATGCAGGCAGACAGAACACAGGGACTTCAAAGACACAGAGAGAGGACAGGGAGAGCGTAGAGGGTTTCTACTGTCTGGCCTTCTGTATTAGTCAAGGTTCTCCAGAGAAACAAAACCAAAAGCTTATATGCGTATATAGAAAGAGATTTATTGTAAGAAATCAGCCTGCAGGATTAGGGAGATTGACAAGCCCCAAGGCCTGCGGGGTGAGAAAGCACACTGAAAGCCCAGCAAGGCGGTGGTGTAGCACCAGTCTGAGTCAGAAGGCCTGAGAACCGGGAGAACAAACGGTGCAAATTCCAATCTAAACGCATGCTGGCACTAGACCCAGGAAGAGCTGGTGTTTTATTTTATTTATTTACTTATTTGTTTGTTTGTTTATTTTGAGATGGAGTCTCACTCTGCCGCCCAAGCTGGAGTGCAATGGGGCAATCCTGGCTCACTGCAACCTCCACCTCCCTGGCTCAAGCAATTCTCCAACCTCAGTCTCTCCAGTAGTTTGGACTACAGGCATGCACCACCACTTCCGGCTAATGTCCTTGTATTTTAGTAGAGACAGGGTTTTACCATGTTGCCCAGCGTGATTTCGAACTCTTCAGCTCAGGCGATCTGCCCCCCTCAACCCCCTAAAGTGCTGGAATTACAGGCATGAGCCACTGTGCCCGGCCAAGAGCTGGTATTTTAGTTTGAGTCCAAGGGCAGAAAAAAACCAATGTCCCAGTTCAAATGCAGTCAGGCAGAAAGAATTCTCCGCTAGTTAGAGGAGGGTGAGCCTTTTTGTTCCATGCAGGCCTTCCACTATGTGTGAGGCCCACACACATCAGAGAGGGCAATCTACTTGACTCAGTCTACCAATTTAAATGCGACTCCCTTCCAAAAACACACTTAGAATAATGTTTGACCAAATATCTGTTCAAACACTGACCCAGTCAAGTTGACACGTAAAATAACCTCACATCTGCCCAACATCATTCCTTCTTATTTCAGCTCCATGACTCAATTTTCCTTTGGGGAGCCACCCCTTGCCCATCAGCAGTCTATGTGGGTGGGCTAGGGCTGACTCCAATTCTGAATTTCTAGGAATAGACAATGAGAGTATTCCAATGTCCTGAATAGTGTTACTGAGTTTGAGAGAAGCCAGTGAGTCTCAGATCCTGGGATTTTGCTGTAAACTGTTTGAAAAGAGGAAAATAAAATAAAAAGAGGTGTTTTCTGCCAGGGTTGTTATGCCGAAAATGCTGGGCTCACTATGGGGAGAGAACTTACTTAAGAATGACACCAACACAGAGGAACAGAAGTGAGAGAGAGCCCTGATGACATGGTTTGATTTGAGTCCCTGCTCAACTTTTCCTGGAGGTTTCAGTTGCATGAGTTACACAAGTTAGTTACATGAGTTTCATTTCATACTTAAGCTGGCTTAAGGTAGGTCCTTGTCTGTTATAAGTAATGAGTTTTGGCAGATGCTATGAGCACATTATGCTCAGAAAATAAGCCAAGGGAATGGGTCTGCCTTATCTAAGGAGCTGTGAGCAAGCAGCCAGCAGCTCTGCTTTCTGAGTGGTCCTTTTGAACAAAGTTACAGCATTGCTAAAGGCAGATGAGTGAGCTCGACTTAGCTCCCAAGGCTGATGCTAAATCTATCAACTCCTAATGTCACACTGTTAACTGAAAATGATTCTAGCCCTGAAATCCCAACACGTTGACAATAAAAATCATCTTATGCTATTTAATATGAGCATAGACAGTGTACTGTCAGAACTGGGACTGGGGACAGTGAGCAGAGAGGTTAAAATCCATTTGTATTGCTCTGAGGGATGGGAACAGAATTTGGGACCAGGATGGTGCCAGAGATAAGTTAGAAGCATGGAATGTGAAGCCAGAGGCACCAACATATTAGTGCTAACTTCAAACAAATTCATGTGGAATCCTAGATAACTTCCTTTTCCCTCCCTCTTTCCCATCTCTCTGTCTGTTTGCTTCTTCTTCCCCCTTTTTCCCCACAATTTTGAACCCTCTCCTGTTCCAAGCACTGTGCCAGACACAAGGGCTATGACAACAGGCATCAAAGAAGTTTACGGGCTGGGGTTGGGAGGGTCATGTTGGTGGGGACAGAGCAAAGCATGCATGACTATTGTAGCACAACACAGTCTGTGTTGGACAGTGACACAAGATGCTTTGGAAGCACAGTGAGAGAGACTCGCTGCCAAGTGCAGGGATATGATCAAGGTGGCTTACCACCACTTTTGGGCTTCAATACCAGAGGAGTGGGACTTCAAAACATAATACTTTTTAAAAAATACTCTAAGGATAAACTTGGAATCTTGTAACTGGTCACATTTTTTTTTCTTTGTTTTGATCACATCTAGATTCAATATATGATCTATTCTAAAGTAACTCTAGTTCCTTATGGAAATGATTTCATATGTTAACCTCACTCCTAAATAATCTTAATTCTTACGAATGTTTTCATTTATTTTTATTCCATTGTGCAATACACATTTCTGTAAAATATTTCAAATTTGAGGGTAATGAAAGGTATATAAGTAAATCATGTATTTACATATCTTAGTAACTTTTCAATTACTTAAAACAAGTAAGTTTTTTTTACTGATGATTAAAGCATAGGTAGTAACTCTTTTATAGTAACCCTATGATCCTTGCTTAAATGAATAAAGTAGTGTGTACTGGTTCATGAAAGTACAAATATCAATAGGACAAAACAAATATCCAAGAAACCAACACTAGTATATATAATGATTTAATGTAAGATAAATGTAATAGTACAGCTTAATGGGGAAAAGGATGACTCTTCAGTAAATAGTACAGGGCTAATTACACCACTATTTAGTGGGAAAAAGTAACCTTAGGCAAATAAAACTTCTGATGGCTTAAAGAGTGAAATGTTTAAAATTAGCCTCAAATAAATGAGAAGAAAATATATTTAATTTTATCAGATCCTTAGATGTGGGGTGACTTTTAAGGACTTAGCCAATATAATAATCAAAATAGAACTATATATATATATATAGTTTTTAATTGTATATATTTTCTATATTTATTTTTATTTTTATTCCTATTGATTCCTAGGGCAAGCCCAGTCACTGGGCCCCTTATCATTAGATAAGGAATGGCAATATGCATGAACATAAATAATCTGACAAGTTAGATTTAGTAATTTTGCTTCTCAAAATTTACCTAAAGGAAATAATCAAAGATTTGCCTAAAGATTGATGAAGAGTCTCACTGAAGTTTAATTATTTAGAAAGGACATTTACAAATGTTTGACTTTTTTAGTATCCCAAGACTTTTTTATATTTTACACAAAAATACACACAAATATCCCCCAACATTTGAATATATTCTATTTTTTATATTAGATGATAAATTTGCAGGTAGTGATGGATATCAGCACATATGCATATGCATTTATTTTAAAAAGAATACAATCAGCTCACACTCTTCTATAATTTATCTTTAATTTAAGTATATATTTATACTCATCCATCAATTTTTTTATTGCATATCTACTAAGGGGAAGGAATACAGTGGTAAGTAAAAATAGTTGAACTTTACTATTGTGGGGTTTATGATGTAACAAAAAAGGAAGACATTACAGAAATAAGTCAACTAATATTAATGCTGACTCTCAAATGAAGATAAGTGCTAAAGTTTGGATATTTGTTGCCCCAAACCTCACGTGGAAATTTGATTCCCAGGGTTGGGTGTGGGGTCAAATGGAATGTGTTTGGGTCACGGGGTGGATCCCGCATGAATGACTTGGTGCTCTCGTCAAGGTAGTGAGTGAATTCTCACTCTATTAGTTCCCACAATAGCCAATTGTTAAGAAGAGCCTGGTGCCTTCTGGCCTTCTCGCTCTCTCTCTTTCTTCCTCTCTTACCATGTGATCTCTGCAAGTGGCAGCTTTACTTTGCCTCCAACCATAAGTGGAAGCAGCCTGAAGCTCTCACCAGAGCAGATGCTGGTACTATGCTTCTTGTACAGCCTGCGGAACCATAGGCCAAATGAACCTCTTTTCTTTTCTTTTTTTTTTTAGAGACAGAGTCTCGCTCTGTTGCCCGGGCTGGAGTGCAGTGGCACAATCTCCGCTCACCGCAAGCTCCGCCTCCCGGGTTCACGCTGAACCTCTTTTCTTTATAAATTATCCAACCTCAGGTATTCCTTTATAGCAACACAAATAGACTAAGACAATCATCCCAAGGGATAAAAAGGTTGTCTTATGAGGTTATATGACAAATGAAACTGATCCCAAGTGTGGGGGTTAGGAAGGCTTCCCTAAGGAAATTAAATCTGAAATGTGAGTAGAACTTAAGTGAAAGTAGAGAGACGAAAAAGAACATTCAAAAGACAGGAAATGGCCATTGCAAATGCTCTGTTTGGAAAGAGAAGGCACATTCAGAAACTGGAAATGACTGGTGTGACTTGGTCATGAAAAATGAGGACAGAGAGTAAGAGAGGAAGTTTGAGGAACATGTAGCATGTAGGCATGCAGAGCCTTGGTCGTTATGCTGAGGATTTTGGTCTTTTATTCTTTATCCCAAGCCCAGTGGATGTGTTAAAATCCAATTGAAACTTTGAATGGATTCCTCAGGAGAAGGTGGCAATTAAGCACAGAAGCATTACTTAGACAAGAGATGATGGTACCTTGGGCTAAAATGGTGATTGCATCAATCTTATAAATGAAACAAATTTTTTGGAGGTGATACCAACAATGCTTTTGGTATGGATATGGGGACGATGTAAGGGAAAGGAACATTGCCTAAGTTTTAGTCCTGTGCAACTGAGTGAATAGAAGGTGGTACCATTGATCACAGTAAGAACAATGGAAAAGTACCGGTCTAAGGGAAGATCATGGATTCAGTCCTGATCACGTTCAAGTGAGAAACTTTGATTTCAAGTAGTTAGTTAAATGTATAAGTCTGGGCTAAATATATTTACATAATAATGGTAACTGAAGATTTGAACTTGGTTGAGGTTAAGAATAACGTATGAAATGAGAAAAGGAGAGACTCTAGGAGAAGAATGTCAATGTGTAATTTCTGGGTAGAAGGAGAAGAGCCTGCAAAAGATACAGAACAAAATGGCCATTGAGGTAGGTGAAAAGCCTAGCGAGTTTTAAAATGTATCCATTGCATATAGCATTATTGAGTTTATTACTGACTATAGCAAGTGTTATTTCAGTGAGACAATTGGGCTAAAGTCATATAGAGTGAATTGGAAAAAAGACCAGGAAATAAAGAAATAAAAATGGTGAATATGGACAATTCTTTGAAGAGGTTTAGCTATTGTGCTAATCAACTTTTGCTGTGATAATAAACATCTTCAGGATCCTTGTAGTTTAGAGCAACAAACATTTGTTTCAGTGGACCAGTTACAGTTCTGGGTTTAACTAGGCTCCACTCAACTATGTATGTATTTCCATTCTGGGATCCAAGTTGAAGAAGCTACTGGGATATTCTGTGCTCATAGTGGAGGATAGAAATGTGAGACAAACCATGTCATGGCATTTAAAGCTTCTGCTAATACATGAAAATGTGGCCTTGGCCAAAGCATATGGCCAAGCCCAAAGTCCAAGTCACAGCAAAATTTAATTAAATCTTTCCATAGCATTGCACATTTCAGTATTTCCAATTTTTTCATTTCTAAATATCTTCAGTAAAGATGTATGTATAAGGAAGATGATTGTAGCATTGATTGTAAAAATAACAAAACTTCAAACTACCTATTAATAAATGCTCATCTACAACAGAGAGACACACATTCCTCCTTCAGCAGGCACAAAAAAAGGACTGTAACATGATGGTAAGGAATACTTAATTCTATCACACAGTAGGTAATAAAAATATTCCAATCTATCATAGCTACGAAGGAGAGAAGAAAAATAAGGAGATAATCTACAGGGAGATGAGGGGTCTAGGGAGCATATTTGTTTTTTTCTCTTCATTTTTTAACATAGGAAAGATTTTGACATATTTAATATCATTAGGAAGAATCGAGTAGAAATGAAGCAAACAACTTGCTGGAAAAAAGAAGAATAACTGATAGCATACATTTCTTGAACCCGTAGAAAGCAATAGTTGTTAAATCACAGGTCTGGCCTAAGATATCCAAGGGATGTAAGTCTGTGTGTTAAGAAGGGTTAACACATTGACATACGTGTGTGTGTGTGTGTGTGTGTAATGAAGGGTTGTGTGTATTGTACACCTCTTCCTAGAAAAATACATGTTGATTTATTTCATTTATTAAACAGATGCATATATATTAATTTAGCGTAATTTTAACCACTCTGTGATAGGTAAGCATTTAGGTGGTTTAAACTTTTGTTACTCTTACAATCAATGCTAGAATGAACTTCCTAATTATACATATCTTTACTGAGGATACTTATAAATGAAAAAATTATAAAAATTTAAATGTACAACACTATGGAATTATTTAATTAAATTTCCATTCCACTTAATAAAATACTATGTATATGGTGGCTGTGTCCCCACCCAAATCTCATCTCGAATTGTAACTCTCACAATTCCCATGTGTCATGGGAGGAACCCAGTGGGAGGTGATTAAATTATGGGGGTGGGTCTTTCTTGCACTGTTCTCATGATAGTGAATGGGTCTCACAAGATCTGATGGTAAAATGGGAGTTTCCCTGCACAAGCTTCCTCTTTGCCTGCTGCCATCCATGTGAGACATGACTTGCTCCTCCTCTTTGCCTTCCACCATGATTGTGAGGTTTCCCCAGCCACATGGAGCTGTAAATCCATTAAACCCTTTTTCCTGTATAAATTACTCAGTCTCAGGTATGTCTTTATCAGCAGTGTGAAAATGGACTAATACACTGTGTATCCATTTAAAATCATTTTGTAAAAGACTATTGAATGACATATACTACAGGTCATCAAGCAACTTAAACAATGTGATAATATACATAATATATATACAGTTGACCCTTGAACAACACAGATTTGAACTATATGATCCACTTATATGCAGGTCCACTTATATGTGGTTTTGCTTTCACCTAAACCACCCCTGAGACAGCAAGACCAATCCCTCCTCTTCCTCCTTTTTCTCAGCTTACTCAATGTGAAGATGATGAGGATGAAGATGTTCATGACAATCCACTTCCATTTATGAATGGAGAATATATTTTCTCTTTTTAATGATTTTCTTAATAATACTTTCTTTTCTCTAGCTTGTTTTATTGTAAGAATACAGTATATAGCATATATAACCTAGAAAATATGTGTTAATCTACTGCTTATGTTATCAATAAAGCTTCTGGTCAACAGTAGGCTATTAGTAGTTATGTTTTGTGGGAATAAAGAGTTATACACAGATTTTTCGACTATGCAGGGGGTTGATGTCCTAAACCCTGCATTGTTCAAGAATCAATTGTATACACACACACACACACACACACACACACACATATATGTATACACAGAGTACACACAGAGAGAGAAATTAGATAGTACACAAATATGTCTAATACATGTAGTTGATTCTGGATAGGTGGATTTTTGCTCCTCTAGGCTTTTCTGGATATCCATACTTTTTCAATGGCCTTATAATTCTTTTAAAATTGGGGGAAAAGTGAATGTTAAAAATGTGTTGCTCTTCACTAGATCACAGTAGGGCAGAGCAAAGCAGCACAGTAGAAAGGTTGACAGAACCAGCCCTGAAAGTGCCCCAGTGCAACCTGGACACTGGCCCTTATTGCAGGTATGCCCTCAGGCCAGGTACTCCTTCTCTGCCTCAAGGTCCTCATCTCTAGAATAGAAACAATAATTATTCCATCGGGTTTAGTTGATATTAAAGGGAAATAATAGTTAAAAAATACTAAGCCCAGTAAACTGGCTATAGTTAGTGCTTTAAAACTCTGAACTTTCGGTCAGGCATGGTGGCTCATACCTGTAATCCCAGTACTTTGGGAGGCTGAGGTGGGCAGATCACGAGGTCAAGAGATCAAGATCATCCTGGCCAACATGGTGAAACCCCGTCTCTGCTAAAAATACAAAAATTATCTGGGAGTGGTGGCGTGCGCCTATAGTCCCAGCTACTTGGGAGGCTGGAACAGGAGAATCGCTTGAACCTGGGAGGCAGAGCTTGCAGTGAGCCAAGATCGTGCCACTGCACTCCAGCCTGGCAACAGAGTGAGACTCCATCTAAAAAAAATAAAAAATAAATCTGAACTTTTTTTTTAAAAAAAAAGGTACTATCTTTCTTCTTTCAGTTTGGAAAGGTCTTCCGAAATTATCAGTGTTGGCAAGAATGAGGTGAAACAGGTGCTTTAATATGCTACGGTGGAGGTGCAGATTGGTACTTTGTGGAAAGTAACTGTGCAATATATTAATACTCTTGTTCCTATAATCTCAATTTTTAGAATTTTTACCTAAGGAAACAGTCCATGATAAGTAAGAGATTCATGATATCAGGATTTGAATGAAGCCTTATGTATAATGAGGAAAAACTGGAAATATCCTCAACATTCAATGAAAAAGGAATAATTAAATAAATTTCAAAGATAATGTAATAAAAAAGGAAAAAAACTCATAAAACTATTTCAAAGTGACTTCAAAAAACTAAGAATTAAAAAAAAAAAAACTTAAAAATGCTGAAAAGTATGATTCCAGGAGTATAAATGTCAATAAATATAATAAAATAACAGGTAGTAGGAATATAACTAATTTTATTAATTTGCAAACCAGCTTTTTCCACACTTTCTTACAATAAGTATTAGTTAATTTTATAGTCAATCCCCAATTTTTTTAAATGTAGAGACATTTTTAAAATAAAGAAAATGTATTTCCTTTGTATACTTTATTGATCTTTGGGAAGGAAAGGAAAAAGGGAAAAAAATCCTTTCTGGAGAGTATATTTCAACTTCTTGTTGCCAAAGCAGTCTCAGAAAAGAGGGTCTCACAGACTTTCATCTCATTCAGGAAAGCAGCCATTGAAGGGGTTTTGTGTGGCCTGAAAACAGCCAGGGTCTCCTGAAGCTTGGAGGGGAGTGGGTAAGGCAGTAACAACCTTCACTTTGTAGAGGTGCACCCCCTTCTATGGTCTTCTTGCGGACTTTTCCAGCCAGGTCAACCTCACAGAATGAGAGACTGTCAAAGGTTATTTCTAAGCTTGATTTAGCAGACCAGATACTGAGGAGGTGGATAAATGTGGGCCTGGCTAACAGGTGCTGCATAGAGGAGCAGGAAAAGCCTGTGCTTGGCCATCTTATAAGCCTGGCTTACCTTCAGGTTTCCCTTTCTGCCTGTTTCCTTCTAGTTGAGTAACCATAGTAAAATTACTTAATCTCCTTCGGCCTCAGTTCCCACAGCTATAAAACAGAGGTTATAATCTCCACCTCATAGTGCTATGAAGAGGGCTTCTATCCAGACAGCACACAGTGTTAACAGCTGTGTAGATCATTAAAATATTAAAATACTTTACTACAAGTTGATGAATAGCCACTTCTGGAGCCCACCCAGTGTTTCCCTTGGCCATCTATCCATACCTCTCCATTACCCTCCAACCAGAGACACAAATGGGGCTTTCAGGTCTCTACTCCAGCACTACTGCTGGTGTCATTTGAACAACCTGTGAAGAAGGCATATTGGTTGTTAAATGTTTTGGATATTATCCCTGGTTGTGGGAATAAAAGATGAACAAGGTGATTTCCATAGTTGAGATTGTAGACCATAGAAATTTGGAACTTTTTTGCAAAAGTATATACTTATAGCACACATACACACACACACACACACACACACACATACTCAGGTCAATAGTATATTTTTCTCCCATGAGACCAAGAAACTTCCCCTTATAAGGGAAGAAAGACTTGAGAAGGTTAAAGGGCAGTGAGTAGCGTGAGGGAAGAAAGACTTGAGAAGGTTAAAGGGCAGTGAGTAGCATGACCCCCAGAGCAGTTCTCGTAGCTTCTAGACACTGCCTAACCTGAGCTCAGAAGAGTGGGCAAGTTCAACCATTCACTAAGCTTCATTATGAAATCATCAGAAGTGGCCTTCCTTAGCCCTGCTACTTGCAAATGAAAAAGAGAACTAGAGTTTTTTTTTTATATTAAAAAACAGATTTTCTTAAGAGAATGTAGATGGCCTTGGATTTTAATAGATCGTCTGAGAGTTCTTGACACAGACAGAGTTTAAGAGCACAACTTTGGCTTCTCTTGCTTCAAGCTTAGACTGCTAATTCCTCAGAAAAAAGGCTCTAAGAAAAAACTCTTTAACTTTGATTCTGGTCTTTTCTTAAGGGCGTTTGTTCCATTCCTTAGCAAAGACAGGTCTAGGACAACCTGCTCAGAGATATTTCATAAGAATTATCACTAATTCTGGGATCCCCCTCTTCCAATAATGAACAACCAACACTCTTACCCTTCTCCTCTAGACCTTTTTGTTTTATTTAGCTTGTATGAGATAATATTGAGGAACAGGAATACCAAATGCTAAAACAATTTTGTAAAGAAAAATATTGTCTAGATTTTCAAGAAAGATACACATTAGTGATATGAAAGTAAATGCAACTTACACAAGAATAACTTCTTTCTTGTGCTTGATTAGTGTTCTACAAATAATAGCATGTGATACTAAACTGGGGCAGCTTCTGGGAGTACTGGTATTTGGTTGGAGTGAGAGCAGTACTAATCTGAGTGTATTTAAATTGGAGAAAGTTCAGAATTTTTATCCATGTGCTAGATTTCCTGTCAAAAATGTGACTCTCTTAAATGCAGTATGTTCTATTCGTTCTCAGGCCTTCTGAAGTGCTGGGGAAAGAGAGAACAAGCCAAAATCTTGTGCCCATGTCTTTTTTTTGGAATTGAGTTTGCACACCTATTATATCATTTTGGAAACCTGATGCCCAAGAGGCCTCAGCATCTCTAAAGACAATTTCATGAGCTACCTATTGTTTTGTTTTGTTTGTTTTTTTTCATCAGGCATCAGAAAACCTTCTGAACCTCATAACCAGACTTTGGATGAGGGCAACATGCACTTTTCACAGGTGTTCTGTCTGTGACAAAGGACAAATTAAGTCTCCAAAAAGACTCATCTGCTAGCTTTTTCTGGTGACTTCTATTTCAAGGTCTTCTCTCTCTCCCTAATTAGCCTTCCCAAATGGACTGTTTAATGCATAACTAATCTTGAACTTGCTCTTTTCTCTGACTGAAGAGAAAATTGCACTTCATTTTGTTGAGCTATGGTGCTTATGTTGCACATTTATCAACGAGTGATATTTTAGAATTCTAGATGACAGCTGTTCAGAGTTTCCTCATTGTCAATATTAGATTGGGAATTACTAATGGTGAATATATAAACCCTTTTTAACATGCAGTCTAATCAAAATTGTTCTAAATATTTAGCTTCCTAAATTCAAATTATTTTCCAAAGTATATTAGTCTAATGAAATGTTCCTTTTGGGATCTAGAGGAAAGTTGAAAGCATTTATAACATTTATCACATGGCCAAATATGTAATTGATAATAATATAATTCAGTGTATTGATCTGTCTTCTTAGCTCTGCACCTACATCATCTTAATTTATTTCCACTATTTTATTTTTGACAATAAATAAAATACTTAAAAAAATTTTGGTCTGAAATAAATGGCTATGCTTGTTTTGTGTTGTTTGATCAAAGGAATTTTTAAAAATGTTTGCCTTATTCTTCTGCTGCAAGTAAAGAAGTGGAACAAAGTAAGTACATGCAAGCTGAAATACAACCGGCAAATAGAATTCACAACATGCTTCCTTTCAATGGTTGATACCACGCTTAGGTGGGCAACAAAAAAGGGGTCTCCTGTATCTCTGCAAGCAGGCAGAGTTCCCTTGAAGAGAGCAGGAATCTGCAGGGCCTGGATGATAAGGTATCAAGGGGACCAAAGGCCCAGGATATTGGAAAAATTTCTCTAACATCTCTTTCTAAGAGCTACAGTCCTTACCTTTTTTTAAACAGGAATCTTGCATTGAATTGATAGCACAAACAGAAGTTAAAAATCCCTAAGTTTGAGGGTGAAGGGATATGAAGCAAGGAAATACTGAATTGGAAAGAGCTGCAAAATCAAAGAATGAATGATGACATGAAATAGATGTTATGGGGGTGACCTCACAGAAAGTGGAGGTCCTTATCAGGTAGGAGGGAAGGGGAGAAGAGAAAGTCCCAAACATAAGGAAATTGCAGAGATAGATGAGAGCTCAGAAGTTAAGTATACATCATTTCCATCTAGTTGTACAGATCTGTCTCCACCTGAATGCAACAGGAAGGTAAAATGAGATTTGGTCTCAGTTTAGGCTGAGGTCCCAAGGCAATAGGTAGAAACAACTTCTTCCAGGTTCCAAAATGATGTACAAGGCTATTTATGGACAACGTGTAATGGATGTAGTCTAACTCTGGTTTTGCAAACCTTGGCCTCTCTCAAAAAAAAATATATAAAATGAAATTAAATGCTTGGAAAATTGCAGTTAGAGAAAAAAATTCTTTAGGAATAATTGGTATAGTGCTGAGTCTCAACTCTTCCTGCACTCTCCACTCCTCATTGGGAAAGGGATGAATGTTGCCTTCTCCTGATTTCAAATCTAGTGAGGAGGCTTCAAATAAACCACAAGGAGAACCTGTGATGTGACTTCTGATACCATACTGGTATGTGACTAGCACCTGAGAAATCTAAAGGTTAATTTTATGGCTAGGGCTGGATGCCTACCAGGTGCTCAAAGGAAAAATGGGCTATGTCTTAGGAAGCTATTGCATTTAAAAGTGGAGGTGTACCACAATATACCCAGGGGGCTGTGAGATAAAGGCAAAGTGATCAGCAGAAGCATATGCCCACATCCAGGGAGACTTCCAGCAATGGATGTTCACAAAGAACCTATGAAAATGCTCCAGGACAAAATCAACTGTAAATGTCTATCACAGATTGATGCCAGTCAATAAGGCTTCCTTCCACCGTCTTGCCTCCCCTCCCTTCCTCTTACCTTGTCAGGGAGCTGGGAAGGAGGGCAGGGGAGAACTGACGGAATCATGAAGCCAATCACTTCCCACACACTTTTCCACCTTGGGCCCTGACAGGCCAGTGCTGGATGAGGAAAGAAACTTTAACTTTGGATGAAATTTGGAGTTTTGGCTGGACATCCAGGTTACTAAACTGAGATTACTCTGCAGATTAAAGTATCTAGAGGATATTTTATTTTCTAACAGTAACCAGGAAAGTCAATGGCACCTGACCCTCATTTCATCTGGGACAGAGAAGAACCTGCCCTCAGAGTGGTTGTGCTTGCAGCAGTTGTGAAAAAAAAAATTGTTTTGATTGTCCCTTGTTTGTTCAATGCAATGCTGACGTAAAAATAAGCATAAACATATAAACAGGCAGGTGAAAGTTGCCTGTAGAATAACTCTAGAAATGAGAAAGCATTTCACTGAAGAGAAGTGAAATTTGGAAAGCGTGAAAATCTTCTGGAGATACAAAGACAAGAATCGGCATTGCATTTAGGAAAATAGAGTAGAACTAAAGGGACCTCTGGTAACTGCATCTGCTTCCAGCTCTGTCTTATGAAAAGCATTATCTCTGGGCCAGGCACAGTGGCTCACACCTGTAAACCCAACACTTTAGGAGGCCAAAGCAGAGGATTTCTTGTGACCAGGAGTCTGAGTTTGCAGTGAGCAATGATCATGCCACTGCACTCCAACCTGGGCAACAGAGTGAGACTCTGCCTCTCAAAAAATAAAATAATAATAACAATTTCTGGACTGAAAGCCAACTTCCTTTTCTTGGGGAAAACAAACATATAAACAGAGAGGTTTATATGTTATATATTCAGAGTTGTCTGCTGATATGGAAATAAGTATTCCTCAGTTAACTCATCAAATAAAAGGGAGTGAGATTTGTAGACGAACAACTGATCTCGCTTCTGGAGCTATGTGTTCCATAACATGCAGAAAGTTGGTGTTTCAATATAAAGCAGTCCTATGTATGAGTTCGGTTTACAAGCTCTTCCAGAATCCAATTATTGGGATATTCTGAAAATTCCTACGTCAAGGGACGGAAAATTCACACCCCCAGCTATAAGAGTTCACGAACCTTGCCACATTCATTTGAACAATAACTTTAAGAGAGTCATGGGGTTGGAGTGTGGGAGCAGAAAAACAAGATTAACCAGCCTGGTATATCTCATAAACCATCCCCATCGTCTCTCCACTCTCCTTCTCAATTAACAATTATGAAAGACTATTATTAGACACAATCTTGGCTCTTCCACTAACTAGTGGAGTAATCAGGACCAAATCATTTGCTCTTCTAGACTTTACTTTTCTCATTTGCTAAATGAGAGCTAGGACTAGATAAGTGGTGTAGGTGGCACAAAACAAATCAGTTATTTATTTATTTACTTACTTATTTATTTACTGAGATAGAGTCTTGCTGTGTCGCCCAGACTGGAGTGCAGAGACGCCATCTCACTACAGCCTTGGACTCCCAGGCTCAAGCCATTTTCCCACCTGAACCTCCTTAGTAGCTGGGATGACAGGGACGTGCCAACACACTCTGATTTTTTTTTTTATTTTCATTTTTGTAGTCTCGCTATGCTGCCCAGGCTGGTGTGGAGCTCCTATATGGCTGGAATTACAGGTAGTCGTGAGCAACCGCGCCCGGCCCAAATCTGTTATTTAAAAGCATATCCAGAGGCGGCGTGCCTGCCAGGCATTGAGCGCCCAGGACCTGCTCGGGAGCCCGCGGCCCGGGGATCCGGCAGGTGCTGAGGCTGGCAGCCTGCTGGCTGGCCAGGGGCTTGGTTCCGAGGTTCTGCTTTGCTGACACAGTGGGGAAGCCGCGCGCAGCTGGGTCTGGGTGTGGGGCACGCGGCCGGGTCTCAGCGTCTGGGACCCCAACTGGGACAGGCGAGAACCACTGTCTCTGAACAACCTAAGGAAGAGGAACGTGGAATCTGGAGAAGAGCTGGCGTCCAGACTGACCACTGCAGAGCCAAGACTACAGCGTACATCCTCCTCATCATGCGTTCCCAATACCATGTGGACGGCTCCCTGGAAAATGACTGTGGTCTCAACCCGCTGGATCGTGAACCGGTAGAACTAACTGGACTCCAACTTGCAAGCTTGGGGTTGAGGTTTAATAAAATCGTCCATTCCTCCATGACCCACCCCATAGAAACCACTGGCTTCAGCAACAGGCACCTGCCAAACGTCTGCAAAGTCCACACAGACCTGGGGCGGGAAGCCCCCTTGTCAAGCCAGCCTGGCAGGGTATCACTGGAAGCGGCCACTGGGCGTGTTGTGAAGATGGAGTGCGGATCGAGGCAGCGCTCCGAAACTGCATCCCTCGGGGCATGCCAAGCAGGGGGAAGATAATTAGGAGAGCTTCCGATGTCACGCCAGTGTCATTCGTTGCCGGTGACAGGGCACAGCGCTGCAGTTTCCTCCCGAAGGCTGGCTCCATTGCTCCCTCAACAATGGCAGTATCACCCACCTGGTGATCCGATCCAATGGCCGAGTAGCGCTCAGGACCCTCGGGGACACGGGGTTCATGCTCCCTGACAGCATCACCCAGTCCTGAGGGCAGTCCACACGACTCTGCCCTCCTCAGCTCAAGACCTGGCTCTGGCTTTTCCTTCCCTCTGTCCTGCCGTACAGACTGCATTGCAGTTACGTGCTGTTCTCGAGGAGGCGGAGAGGAAAGTAGAAATCTTTCAAATGCTACATTTGGGTACTTGTTTCTGGCCCAGGCTGACGAGAAAAATTCAGATCAGATAACCTGACTTCTTTGCAAGGCTTTCTATATTACCATCACCTGTCAGGACGACCGTGTGGGGTTTAAGGTGAAAATTCAGACGAAATTCGGGCCTGCTTTGGGGACTGAATGAGACCTAACCGAGGCCATCGCTTTGACAACCACAGCAGGCCGTCGCTGAGGGTCCTCTGGGCTCTGTGGGCAAAGCCTGTCAGGCACCAGGGTAACTGAGGCACACGGAGAAGAAGGGCACGGAGGTTTTGTTCACAACTCACTTCACTTCACGTTCTTTTAATTTCTTAAAACCCTTTTGTCACTTAAATATTTATCATTATAGATTTTCCTCATCTGGGTTCTTGCTTTGAAAGCCAATTTCTCACTCCAAAGTTACAGATCCCTGATGATTCTGGATCTGAACTCATCTAAGTTATTAGGCCTTTGAGGGCTCAAGGACTTACCAACCACACAGGTGACCATGGGCAGGTGAGGGATGAAATGAGTCTGCAGAAGTGGCGTGACCTTCGACCTTCATGCTGGTCTCAAGGGAGGGGTGACATGCTGGTGACAACCCAGTAGGAAGAGATTATCCTTATTCAATAATAAATCCCAGACTGATAGCTCCATCCTAGTTTGCTTCTGATTAATTTTTTATGCTTGGGGATTGAAATATTTAAACATGATATGTCTATCTCAAATATTTACTACAACCATCCTATTAATTTAGAAAAAAACAATTTCTACAACACGATTGTGAACATTTTCTTCAGTCAATACAACTAATTGGGATAGTTAAACTCTTTCTTTGTCAACTTTGGAAATGACTACATCATAAAAATTACTGGTTTAAAAAAAAATAAAAAATACATAAAAAATAATAACATATCCAGAGCCCATCACTAGAGATTTGTGATTCAGTTGATGAAGACTAGGATCCAGGAATCTGCATGCTCACACATTTAAACTGATTCTGATGCAGATGATCAAAACAAAAATTAAAATACACAACCTCAAAGGCCTCTCGCAATTTTTACCCTTCTTCTGTTCTAGTCTATCACAACTGTTTATCGCTCACTTAGAGAATGCATGGTGCCTTACAAAATCTAGTGTACTCAATGAATATAGTTTTATTTGAAATCCATACTCACTGGGTGCTGGAATTGGTTAACAAGGATTCCAGTCATCATAGCATATTATAGCATTCTGCTGGCTGGACATGGTGGTCTTGTTTTTTCCTGGTTCACGTTACTTCGATGGTTGGACTGAAAGATTCCCATCACTATGGGATTCTATGATTCTGATTCTAATTCTGTCATATTATTAGGTCTGATCCTCCAGGAAGTTCTCCATGTGGTTAAGAATGTTGATGTTGATGGTTCAACAGTTACACACTCAGAGTGAAAATATAGCTTTATTTATTCTCTACTTGTTATATAAAGATGCCTCAGTTTTGGATAATTCAAAGTTTAAGCTCCTTCTAAGTATTCCCTTCCTCTCATACTTCCCAAAGTGGCACCTGGACATACAGGTATGCCTATGTATCACACATAAAATAAATGAATTGTCTTTAGGGATAGATACTGCCTCTGAGTCCTTGCTGGCCTCCAACACGTAGCTTGTTTGGTCCTGTGCCCAGGAAACAGTGGTGGTGCCCACAGAGGTGTGGTTTGTCCCACCTGGTTCCCTCAAATGCTATGCTGGCATCCCCTGCTGAAGTCTAACTACATTCATGACCTCTTCCTTCTAACCCTAGTCCTCTTCTGGTCTACTGCTTCTTCCATTTCTCATTCATGTCAAGGATACAGAATATTGGAGGACAGGAAGAAATGAGATGATATCTAAAGCTCAGCCCTCTAGACAGCTCCCTCAGCCATTTCTGCCATCCAGTCTGGCACCATGTTAGATGCAGTGCCACGCCAACTGTGGGATGTTCTGAAGCACAGGCTGGGATACACCTACTGTCCTGGACCATGTTTCTACCACATCTTCCAAGAAACTACTACCCAAAGGGGACAAGAGAGCTGGCATAATCACGTCTGACGGCTTGTCTTTCTTCTCTTTACTCCTCCCAACCATCTCCTCTCAGAAATATAAGGGGCTTTTCCTATTCTTAGATAGAAATGTCCGTTGCAGCATATATCGGTCCTCTCTACATAATGGCTTAAATTAAAATTCAGTGATCCAGATTCCCTAGGCTTAGCATTTGATTTGTAAATGAAATTTTGGCAAATTCAAACAACATTTTTCCCCTCTCAGCAAAGCCTGGATTTCAATATTATGTTCTCACTGTGAATTTTTTAAAATATGGTTTTCCATTGATGGCCAAGAAATGACTTCTCTGTTCCAACCTCCCATAAAATGAAGTCCAGTGATTTAATAAGTGCAGAGCTGCATAGCAACGTGATTTCTGAAAATGAAAAATGTCAAGTTAACATTTGCGAAAATATTATTCCTGTAAAAATAATTATCTAGATAGGCCTGCCTTTGGAAAACCAAAAGCTAAGAAAATAAGTTATACAGGTATAACTGTTGCATCAAGGGCCATAGATGGCAAACTGCTTAAGATCAAGTATCATTGAGTTTACATATATTTGGTTCTCTTGCAGATGCTACAATCATAGAAACATAAGAAATTCAGGACCTAAGTGATCCTGACAGTGGAATTTGGTATAATTAAGAGAGATGATTTTTCCTAGGAAAAGGACAAGATTAACAGTATCAATTCTTTCACAACTTGGCCCAATCTAGCACTCCAGCCTTACTTCCTCCTCCTCACCCGTGTCAACCTACTCTTCCTACAAAGCCAGAGGACCCATGGACCTTCAGATCTACCAACTGCATTCCTATATCTGTGTCTTTGCTCCCACAATCCCCTCCATGGGATGTCCCTAGGCAGTAGGGCTCTGAAGATTAGCAAGCAAATTCATGAGGATTAAGTGAGTATCAATAAGCATGTTTCCTGTTTCTACCGCCATCAAACACGGGAATCATGTGTTGTTACAAGAATGGAAGTACTATATTTAGTTAGGCTCCTTGTACCAAAAAAAAAAAAGTGGATCATAGTGGTACCTTACTTTGAGGGAAAAAGAGATTATATCCAATTACCGTTTTCTATAATTTGTCTTTTCTTTTTAGAAAGACTTCTGAGTAGGAGCCACAGGCTGAGTCTGGCTTTGAGGTGGGGGAGAAAATGGAAGAATAAACACTGAGCAGGAAGCAGGGAGACCACGGTTGTTACCATAGTGATGAGCATTGAGTCCGGATGGTGCTGTTGCTGGCTTGTGCTAGTGAGTGCGAGAAAACCACTTTCCTTCTGGACTAGTAGAGTTGAGGACAGAAATATCTGAGATGACCAATTTAACTTGCTATTTGACAGTCTAAATTCTATCTCTGTAGATACAGCCAGTGTTTATTAAGCACCTACTAAGTGATGCTTAATAAATGGCAAATAATTGGCAATGTGCCGGATGTATTAGAGGCTTTAATGTATGTAGACCCAGAAATTTAGGACTAACATCCCCATTTTAAATATAAAGTAAAATTTCAAGAGACTAAATAATTTATTTGTTATTTAATGACCTAGCTAGTAAAAGAACAGGGCCAAAATTTATAGCCAGATCATTAATTCAATCTAATTTATTTGCAGTGTAAACCTATTTCCACCAGGCCACAACTATGCCTGTCAAATGATATGGCAGGAAAATTATATCCCTTTGAATAATGCAAATTTAGAGAATCCATGGTGGTTACCCAAGACTTTGACATTTTAGTTTTCCCTGTTTTGCAAGTTTCCTAGAAAATAATTGACGTTAAAGCTTTCTTTCCTTCATTTATAAACTGAATGGGTTTTCTGATAAACATCTTTTTCATAAATTTATTCGTGAACTACAATTATTCATTCTTAATTAAAATGATTAGAAAATAATCCTAAATGACAGGTTTCAATGTATTTGGCATTAATATGACAGTATCAAAATTTACTGACAGTAATATTGACTTATAGACAGACAAAGTTCATGAAATTATTTCCTACATTCTTTTTTTCAAAATGGAAGCACCTTTGAATCTGTAACAACCATCATTTCTTACCAGTAAACACAAAAAAGAATATTAGAAAATTAAAGACCCCTATAATTCCACTTCCATTCCCTTCCTTACTCCCCAAGTAAAAACTGTTTGTGTTTACCCTTTTTGAACATTTATGCACAGTACAGTGGTGAAAAGTGTGAATTCACACTCTGACTTTGTCACTTACTAGCTATGTGACTAGACAAATTAGTCTCTTAACCCTCAATTTCTTAACTGTAAAATATTAAATAATATTACCTAACACATACGAATGTTACATGTAATAAATCATATAATAAGACAAATTATGTTAAGTGCTTAGTGCAGTACTTTAGCATTTTATAAATGGTAGCATACACATGTATGTATCTCTCTTTATACATATTGTTTACATAAACGAATTATGCTACACATATTGAGCCATAACTCTCATTTAACAAAATTTCTTAAGCCATATTTACACATCTATATGTAAGACTATCAGTTGCTGCATAACACTCCACATTGTGAATATAAAATAATTTTAATTAAGCATAATTAATGAATATTAAGTTGTTTATGGTTTTAATCTCAATAGAAGCATTGGCAAACTGTCAACAAATGAAGAGATAAGAAATATTTTAGGCTTTGCAGCCCATTCAGTCTCTGTTGCAGTTATTCAAGTCTATTGTTGTAGCATAAAAAGAGCCAGAAACAATACAAAAACAAATGGGTATGGCTCTGCTCCAATATTTTCTATTTCCAAAACAGGCAGTGGGCTTGATATGGCAATGGGCTGTAGAGTTTGCCAATCCCCAATATAATGTTCTGATTGATACTGTAGTACTTACATTTTTTCTTACTTCTCCTGTTACTTGCTTTTAAATAATACACACACACACACAGTGTCTTATCTGGTCAGGTTGTGATAGCAAAAGACCAAAGACTGGGTGGCTTAACCAACAGGAATGTATTTCTCACAGTTTGGGAGGCTGAGAGTCTAAGATCAAGGTGCCTGCTGATTTAGTGAGTACTCTCTTCCTAGCTTGCAGACGGGACTTCTGGGTATGTCCTCATATGACAGGGAAAGACAGAGTGGAAGAAGAGGGAGAAAAAGAAAAAAAAAATCTCTGGTGTCTCTTCCTATAAGAGCGATAGTTTCATCATGCAAGCCCCAACTCTCGTGACCTCATCCCTCCTTAATTACCTTCCAAAGATGCATGTCAAAATACCATTGCCTTGAGGGGTAGGACTTCAATACATTAATTTGCAGTGGGGTGGAACACAAACATTCAGTCCATAGCACTTTGAATACAGAAACCGATTTTTAAATTGCAAATCTTGATAGGCATCATATGATTTTCTACAATTTACACTCTTACCAAAGAATGAGAGAAAGCCCAGGTTCCTACCTCTCATCACCTGCAGTTGTAACTCATTTGATTCTTTAGTAATCTGATAGGAAAAACATTACATGTCATTTTCATTTGAATATCTTTGCTCATAAAGATAAAATCTTTTCCTATATTTATTGGTCAACTATTATTTCTTCATTTGGGAATTTTCAGTACATATCTTTTTTCAACTTTTCTAGGTTAATATTTTTCTCATTGATTTCTGTCAGTTGTTTAGAGATGCTAACTCTTGCCTATCAAGACTTATCCACATCACACGTTCCCATGGCATCCAGCTTGACCTTTATAATACTCATTATACTCAAAAGTACTTGGTCAATGTGGGCTAGATGGCAAGGTCCATGAGATCATGATGACTGCTTATCTTATTCAGGGTTTAGTATCTAACACTGACTGTAGTGTCTGGGGCATACCTGGTGCTCCAAAACTGTTTGCTGAATAAATCAATAAGTAGCACATATTTTGCAAATATTTACCACTGTATATTGTTTTGTTTTTCTGTTAACTTTATTATACCATCTTTGACCACATCATTTTTAATTTTTATAACCAAATTTGTCTATTTTTCTTTACAGTTCTTAAGTTCATTTTATGCATAGAAAGTCCTTCTACACTCCCAAGTCATTAAAATACATTTCTTGTATTTTTTCTATTGTATATATGTATTTGCAATTAAATATCTAATCTATAAATTATTTTGTATCGTTTAAGGTAGATAAACAATTTAATTTTTTCTGTATGAAGACTATACTATTTATTGAGTGATCTACATCTTCACCACCAATGCGAAATGCAATCTTTATTATATTCTAGATAGAATAAATTTTTAATATACATGTGTTTCAGCGTGTGGTAGGGTGTATCTCTGTTTTTCCTATTTAAAACTTTTTTTCCCCTATTCTCATGCAAGGACATTTCCAGGTAAATATGGTTTCAATTTGTCAACTCTCTGTTGAATCAGTCAGTCATTCCCTACAGAGAGAGTAAGCCAGTTAAGCAGGACAATGGATGAGGAAAAATTATCTTTCAATCTAGCTTTATTCATTAGCTTTAAGTTGCACAGCTTAAAAGGATTCATAATCATACCTGTCTGACCTGCTTCACAGAGTTATTGTGAGACTCAAGAGTGCAGATTGATCTGCATATTTAAAGTGCCCTAAAAATTAATAGTTTCTGAGAAGTGAAAATTATTCATATTCCCTACTATTGACAAGTATCCAGTTTATTTCATCTTGAGAAGATGACTCAAATCTACTGGAACTGGATGAATAAGGTTCTGTGGTAAATGGAGGCAAATCACTGAAAACATCTTCCTGTTTTTATTCCAAGCAGGTGGAATAAGAAGTCCCGTCAAATGAATCCAATACTAGAGCGGTTCTTGGCTAGTTCTGTGCCTCTGTCATCCTGGCACACCGCCTTGTCTATCATGAGTCAGCACAGTCCCTCAGCCCTTTCTTCTCCGGCAAGACCACAGGGAGGTGGGGAAAGCTCTGATGTGCTTCTCCACAGGGGCCGTGGGATGGGTTGGATGAATGTATTTTGGGTGCTACATTTGTTTCCTGAGGCTGTTGTAACAAATTACCACAAACTGGGTTGTTGAAAAAAAGGGACTTATTCTCTCACAGTTCTGGATGCCAGAAGTTGCAAATCAAGCTATTAGCCAGGCCATACCCCTTCTGGAGACCCTAGGGGAGACTCCTCCCTGGCCTCTTCCGCCTTCTGGTAGCTGTCAGCATTGGTTACCTCACAGCCGCATCACTCCCAGCGCTGCCGCCATGGTCGTGTTTCCTCCTCCCTGTGTCTTCTCCTATTCTGCCTCCGACAAGGATGTTTGTCATTGGATTCATGGCCCACCTAGATAATCCAGATGATAGACTCTCACGGTCTTTAACTTAATCACATACGCAAAGGCCCTTATTCCAAGTAAGGTTGCATTCACAGATTCAATGGATTAGGGCATGGAGATATCTTTTCATGAGCCACCACTCAAGTCGCTACCTGTGCCCCGTATTCTCAGAGGAAGTAAATGTAAACGGGCTCTGTGCTTGCAGTGCTTTGCCAACTTGAGTCTCAATAGGACACAGCTGAAATTAGCCAAATGGGAGCTCACTCTCAAATGATGGGCTTGAAGTTCTGACATTTTGCTGTTCCTAAAATATACACATAACTTCTGTCAGATTCAAACTTGACTGAGGTTGCATTTTAAAAAGATATACATTTAATTACTTCCTCTCTGCTCCCACTCCAAATCTTCATACTCTAAATTGAAGAATCAAGACAGCATCACCAAACTACACGTGCTTCCTGCTTCAAACCTCCACCATGCATTGTGGAACAAGGTGAAGTTCCCATAAGCAGACACCTTATCAAACTCACCCTATATGGAACTCATTGCTCAAGCACTTCTTACAAAGCAGTCATTATATTTTCATAAGCAGTCCTTTCCCTTAATCTTTCAGAGCAAAGCTACACCAGGACTGATTTTAAACCACAGATAGCCAAAAACTAAGATTTCTTGAGATCTAAAGACATTTCTCCTCTTAGTACTTCAATGGAAGAGAATCTCCTCTTCTGCAGTTTCCCACCCTGATCTGAAGCCGAAGGCATTTATGAGCTGTGGTTGCTGGTTCCCAGGTCAAAACTCAGCTGTTTTCATGTAATCCTTTCAAGATTTTTCAGATTACTCTTAAAATTTGGGCTTTAACCACTCCAGATAAAGTTTCAGGTACATTTTTTTTCAGGCTTATGTTGTTTCTGGGAAAGGAAACCCTGGCATTTACAAAACCAGAACAAAACCAAAATAAGTTTTGCATTAAACAGATCATTTTGTTCCCATCCCCAAATATCTAAAGGTGCCATAACCACAACATGGAGAAGTCGGACTTCAAAAGGTTATTGGAAAGAGCTGCAAGCATTGCCATAGAGAATCACTTAAAATGCATTTTATTTCATCTGCTAAAATAGTTTTTTGCAACCAGAAAAAGTGTTTAGGAAACCTTCTAATTTGGAAAGTTGGCAGTGTAGCTTTAATCAGTAGACCAGGAAAAAGAGTTCTTAGGAGGTGTAGTGACTCCTCCAAGGTCCCACAGCTACTTTTGCAGAATTTGAGACTGAAATCCAGATCGCCAGATCCCAATCTGGTGTTCTCTCCATTACTGTTGCATCATTTCCATTCTCTTTTGTAATAAAAATACTCCCTGAAATGACAGCTTTAGGACTTCCATCTGAAGTGGAAGGATAGTGTTAAGAACCCAACATCTACAGAGAGACAAGACGGCAGCGACTCTTTTCTGCAAAGGAACATTAGTAAATATGTTCAGCTTTGCAGGCCACACAGTCTCTGTCAAAACTACTCAACTCTGCCTTTGCAGCCATAAGGCAGCCACAGAAAATATATAAACAAATGGTATCACTGTGTTCCAATAAAACTTTATTTACAAAAACTGGCAGTGGGCTAGCTTTGGCTTGTGGACTATAATATGCAGACTCCCAGATAGACAGAAGTTTTTCATCAGCCTTCACTTTCCTGTTCTGTAAAATGGGTATAACAATAGCGTATCCTTTATAGGGTGGCTGTGAGGATTAAATGACAGAAGGTATGCTGTTTTACAGTACCTACTTGGCACATGACACAAAAAATGTTAGCTGTTATCATTATTATCATCATTATTTAATTTCTGACTGTGCCTTCTGAAAAAGGATGAGAAACAAAGGTATCAACATTTAGCAATCCTTTCTTTTTCTCCCACCCCTAGACAAGATTTACCCACTGCCATGAGCCACCGTCTAATGCTTTACAAACTTCATCAGGTAGGTGACTGTCACAATCACACAGATGGCAACATCAGACTTCATGCTCCCAGGGCTCTGCAAGCCTGAGACAGACAGTTTGCCTTCTATTTGGAACCCTGGCAAATTCTAAATTCCTATAGCCTCCTGCCTGGCTCCTTGAAACCAGGTGCTCAAATAGATAGTTTTCTTTTTAAACTTAGAACAGTTTTTATTTTCATTGTTTATTTCTAGACATTTTAATGAAGCCAGGTGCATAGTTTCAAAGGCCAGCCATTATTTCTCGTGCCACTCTGCCCCTTGGGTTCCCCTGTAATTTGAAATTTTGTATTCCAAAGAGCTTCATGTTTCCTCTACTTGTCAAAGCTACAAGAACTAACTAAGGCATGTGCTTATGTGCCTATGTGCTTATGTTTCTACAGCTTCATAGAAACCCCACTCATTTCCCATGGTGGAGACAGGATGAGTTTCAGGATAAGGTGGCCTACTCTCTCACTGCGGGTAGTTGTCACTTAATTGCAGAACTTCATCATTATTACACTTCAATGACACAGGCCCAAGAGATTGCATGATGACAAGTTTCTACTAAACCTTAAAATAATAGAACTCTTTAAAGCTAAAAGTATTTTAATAATGTGTCTCATTAATTCTTTAACCTCTTATCTGGGTGACAAATATTCCTGAGTTTTATGGTTAACAAATTAAACCCTAGAGATGGCTCTGAAGTAGATTGGCTGTGGACGAATGAAAGGGGCTAGTTCCTTAATACTCTGAAAAATGTTCTGTCCACACTTAGACTAGATTCTACTTTCACTGATAAGGTTTCATTGTATCACTATAGAGTTCTGGGGCTAACAGGCTCATATATAAGAAATGTATATTTCATCATTTCCTTAAGTATCGTGGGGCTGCAAGGAAAAAAAAATCACAAATTCAGAGATATACGTGCCCTTTCCTTCACAATTATTTGTAATTGTGTGGTTATATTAAGTTTTCCCAAAAACTTAAGTATATTAAGTTTCCCCGAAAGGAAAACACGTTTTCCTTTCATATGCTTACATGTTTCCAGACCAATGTTAATGGGCACACTGCCACTCCCCCATTTTCTTCTGTAGAGTAGAATCCAAGCTCCACATGCAGACTGCAGTCTTTAATCAAAAACATTTCCAGCCAAACTTCCAATAATTTCCCTCCATGAAACTTCAACGAGAAATGAGATTTCTTGCCTTTGTGCTGTTGGTTTCAAGTCACCCTCCTCTCACACACCCAGTTGGTGACACACTTATTCTTCAGGCTCAGCTCTAATTCTCCTACCCCCTTGCCTTCCCTCCTCATCATTCCAGATGGAAGGAAAGTCTCCTTCCTCTGTACTCCCAGAGCATCTGTCATTTGTGCCACTAATGTGACCCTCTTGCTCTCATCTTTTGGCACCTTAACTGCATTGGGACTTATCTCCCTTACTAATAGGAGGGCAGGATTATTGGAATCCCCCTCTCTCAGAGCCTGGCACAGCTGCCCTGCCCTAATGATAAATTCAGTTAATGTTTATTGATGGCACAATGCAACAGTGAAAACTGATTGCCTTCAGGCTCCTCTTAAAGGTACCCCACAAATTCAGTGAGGATGAGTTTACAGATTTTACTTAAGAAAGTATATTTTGACTTCAAAATAATCTTATTAACTGCACTTAGAAAATTCATTTAGGAAGACGAATACGTAAATGAAAGACTCAAATGGTTTTTCTGGAACACTTACTTCTATATAGCCAGTCCGAAATTATTTCAGTCCTGCATATGACTGAAAAATCCATCCCAGGAAACGCAAAGGCTCTGAGTCTCCAGTTCCAGGAGGGAGTTTCAGACCAAATAAAGACCTACCCCAACTTCAGATCAAGCTTTGAAAGCCAACCAGTGAGGGTTCCATTTTATTTTACCAGTATTTCACACATCCAGACCTCATAGGTACATCTTGCCTGCTAGCATTGTCATTTAGCTCTGGGACCAGAAAATGAGTCCTAAGGCTAAACTGTGAATTTAAAAATGTGGGAGCCAAGAACTCAAGTCTACATGTAAAGCCCGTAAAACAGGCCCTTTCACAAAGTGAATCTAAACAATAAATTCGAAAAAAAAAAAAGACCTTTTTAAATAGCAGTATTCCAATTTCCCTCCTTTGTAGATTTAGAAATTCAGACAGCTTCTCAGTGATGTTTGAAAAAGTCTCAAAGTACTTAAAAGAGTTACTTAACATACTTCAAAGAAGCTAGCTGCCACTGACTCATCGCTCCCACCCCAGCCCTTTACTTATTCTTCCCCTCTACCTTCAGTTTTTGGTTGACATTTGGAAGGGTCATCTTGCCACACAGGAGCCAGTCCCAATTCCACATCTGAATTAAAACACTCTCTGAGCAGATGCTAAAGGAACTCTAAAATCTTCAGGCATTTCCCTAGTACCCACATGCTCAATTCATTTTGCATTTTTTAAAAACCCATCTACACACCTTATGTTTGAAAAAAGATACTGCAGTGTAATAAAGTGCAGTTTATTAAAATTTTTGAGCAACATGTGTGAGGTGGTGAGGGGAGGAGAGACAAAGTAAGAGACCATGTTCCGAGGGACTAACTCTGCAATCAGGTCCCCTTGAGTGGACTTAGTCACTCAAGTCCAAATGTACCCATTCGGCAAAGCATCTACATAAGTAAGAGCGTGGTACTGGGGCAGTGGTGACACCCAAGAGCAGTGGTTTCAATGCTTTTAGCTCTTTGTCATGTAACAACTCCAAATACTCAAGTGAGTTATTACTTCATATAACAAGAAAATTGGAATTGGTTCATCCACCAGCTCAGCATCATCAGGGACCAAGGCTCTACTTACCCAGTTGACTTCTGTCCTCAGGCTTTCCCTACAGGGTTACAAAATGGCTGCAGCAGCTCCAGCATCAACACTTACCCAGTGCTGTCTTTGAACATGGTCATGTGAGAGTAAGATGCTCTCGCCTTTTTAAGAGGGAGGAAAGAGGCCTGTCCCAGAAACTCCCAACTAATTTCCCTGATAAGTCATTGGATTGGCCAGAATTGTATCGCATGTCAATTCCTAAATCAATAATCCAGCCTGGAGACGGAAATTATCATGATCGATTTAGATCAACCATGATTCACCCTCTGAGACCCATGGCTACCTGATACTTGAATAAAATCAGAGTTTTGTTAGGAAGAAGAAGGTGAAGGGACAGCTTTTGGTTGATAATAACCTATGGTATATTCCACAAGGTCATATCCTTTGAAGGGATTAGGAATGCAGCTTGAAAATTCATACATTGTTTACTGGCCATGGGAATTCCCTGAGAGTTTTGAGCAGGGAAATAACATGAACAAACAAATAATTAGATGTAAGGGATTTTGCAGCCTTTTATTCTGAAATTATAATTCTTGTTTCTCTACATTTACAGGTGGTAATCATTATTCATTTATTGAACAAATATTTATAGAACCCCTGTTGTTCCAAGCGTGGGGATACAAGGCAAGGCAGCTGCAGTTCTTGCCCTCAGAGGAGCTTACATTCTAATGGGGAAGTCAAACCAACAAAATTTCAGATTTGGCTCTGCTGTAAGAAAAAGGAGATAACTAAGTGAAGGAGTGGAGGTAGGACTCTGATAAAGTGGCTGGCCAAGAGAAGAGGGCCTTAAGATGACAACTGAACTAAGATGAGAAGGACAGGAGGAGGCCTGCCATAGGGAGGTCTGAGAGCAGAGCCTTGGATGCAGAGGGAAGTGCAAGGTCGTTAAGAGGAATGATCTTGGCGAGCTAGAAACCCAGAAAATCCTGGATAACTGTCAGTAAGAGGGAGAGTGGTAGAAGGCAAGACTGGCTTGGGTCATGAAAACAAATTTTAAGCAACACACACAATAAAGTTCATATACGTGGAGGGGCAGGGACCAGGCCAGGCTTTTAGGCCATGGCAAAAGTTTCTATGTTAATCCAAGTTAATATGCATCTATGTTTTTCCAAGAGAAGAGAAGATTTTTAACAAGGAAGATTTTTGAATGTCACTTTTTAGAAGTGGGCAGGGCCGGAAATAGCTTGTAATTGGTTGGTGTTAGGACAAGTGCACAGATTTTATAGGATGTTTTCAGGCAGTAGAGATTGTAAGGGTGGGACTTAACAGTTATTTAGAAAAGTTTGACAAGACAGAGACCTGACTTCTTGAAAAATGTGCTAGGCCAGCTTTAATGAGCACATGAATTCTTGGAGGATCTTGTTAAAATACAGATTCCAATTCAGTAGGTTCGGGGTGGGACTTGTGAATCTTCATTTCTAACATGTTTCAGGTAATGTCAGTGCTTCTGGGATGAGGACCATACCAGGATTCTAGCAAAATGTGGCCTTAACTTGTATTTTCAGTTGTACTTTCTGCTAATATCTTATACTTAACTACGCACTCCAGACACAGTAGCCACGTGTTGCTATTTACATTTAATTAAGATACTCAGTTCCTTAGTTGCACTAATCAGATTTCAAATATTTAAGAGCTAAAAGAGGCTAGTAGCTACCACACTGGACAGAGCAAGTATAAACATTTCCATAATGAAAGAAAGCTTTATAGGATAGCACTGCTTCAGACAGAAGATACTACTTCTAGTTCTTTAGGATTTGCTGTTATCACGTCTTCTCCACCCTTTATTTTTTATTTATTTATTTATTTTTTTAACAGGGGACACATATTGTCTTTACCTGCTAAAATCAAGTTCATCTTCTAAGAATTAATTATCTCAAGTCCACTTCTTCTACGGGACCTTTCCTGAAACTCAAACTGGGTGTTGCTTTCAGCTTCCTTTAAATCTGCAATCTCTATTTGGTTTTCCTCTGCGGTGTATTTCTACTGTATTTTGCCTGCCTAGTATCCAAAGTATCTGAGCATCCAGCTCCTGTTTCTCTGGTTGTAGAACTCCATTTTCTTTGGGTTGGGGATGGGGCACTACTTCTCACCCATTTCTCCATGTGATTCAGTTGAACCTAACTCTAGACTCCTAGCCATAATCATTAGCACATGAGCCAGATGAGGGCCAGTGACATTAATCCCAGGACATTTGCTGAAAAAATTAGATAAAAGTGTAGATAAAAGTACCCTTTCCACTGAAGTCTCTGAGCTGTCTGGATGCCAGTCTGGACCTGCTGGCAGCCATTCTGCCATTCAATGAGCAGACCTTGCCCAAGAATGAGGACAACTCAGGGGAAAGAAAATCCAAGAGATGCAGATAGAGCTTAGATGGCATCTCTTACCTGGCAATAGCTGTATTTGGAGTGCTATCTACCTTGAACACTAGTTACTGGACAGTTATAATTTCCTATTTTTGCTTCATCTAGTGTACAGTGGAGAAATCTCGCCCTTTACAACCTCTCTTAAGACGTTTGTTTTCTGCTTTGATATGTGGTAGTAACCAAGTACTTGCTAATTCTTCCAACTCCCCTGATCCAACTTTTCGGCATCATAACTGCCCTTTGTTAGTCTGATTCGAAGGTTTGTAAAAGGCATTGTGAACATATGCCCACCTAAAGTTTTACCAATTTTAATATTCAAATTATTTTAACATGTAAATGATCTAATTTTGTGGAGCCAAAGACTTAAGTCTCTGTTTCTCAATGACATCTATTTTTATTAACTTCTACAGATTGTTAACACTCCTGTGTGTACATAACTGGATTATTATTCTTTTTATTGAGACAGATTTTCACTCTTATTGCCCAGGCTGAAGTGCAGTGGAGCAGTCTCAGGTCACTGAAACCTCAGTGTTCTGGGTTCAAGCAATTCTCCTACCTCTGCCTCCCAAGTAGCTGGGATTACAGGTGCCCACCACCATGCCCAGCTCATTTTTGTATGTTTAGTAGAGATGGGGTTTCACCATGTTGGCCAGGCTGGTCTCAAACTCCTGGTCTCAAGTGATCCACAAGCCTCAGTCTCCTGAAGTCCTGGGATTACAAGTGTGAGGCACCACACCTGGCCTTAAGTGGATTATTTCTTAATGGCACAAGTTATCCAAACCAAGTGCAGATTTCCTAGTTAACATGTACTGTTTACCTGGCTAACCCATGTGTACCTCCCAGAATATTCTCCACCTGCGCCTGCCTCCCAGCTTTGAGGGGACTCCTCTAAAGCCATTGAAGCTTTGTAGTAGTCTGGGCCAGCAGGCTGGAGGATGACTCCAGATCCGACTCTTTCAACCCACCCTCCCTTCTGGATCAACTCACATGGACCTTCTTAGCTTCATGTCTGAGCTTACTCCCCTCCACAACTTTGTCCTGCTTATATATGGAATCTGACCACAATTTACCTACCTCCTAATGGGCTCAGAAGGCCCCGTGGGGCACAGGTGCTAGGAAGGTCCCTAGACTTCAACCGGAAAGGTGCCTCCAAATCCAGATGTAACACTAGACACCACCCATCTACAATCTTCTCTCTACAACTACATTTTCTAACTACAACTGGACTAAAGAAAGAGCAATCCAGGCCAGGTGTGGTGGCTCACACCTGTAATCCCAGCACTTTGGGAGGCCGAGGTGGGTGGATCACGAGGTCAGGAGTTCAAGACCAGCCTGGTCAAGATGGTGAAGCCTTGTAACTACTAAAAATACAAAAATTAGCCAGGAGTGGTGGTGGGTGCCTGTAATCCCAGCCACTTGGGAGGCTGAGAGAGAGAACTGCTTGAACCCAGGAGGCAGAGGTTGCAGTGACCTGAGATTGCATCACTGCAGGGTGACAGTGAGACTCTGTGTCAAAAAAAAAAAAAAAAAAAAAAGGCAATCCATCATGAAGGAACAAAGAACAGACCCTCACTACTCCCCCTACCCTTTCACTGTGTTTTAAAACATGTTTATAAAATAGGATTAAGAACTACTCTAGAGGACCATGTACATGATAAGATTATCTTTTATTAGAGATCTTATATTACATATTCCCAAAAAGATATAAAATCTTCCAAGAGAAAAATATCAAAACCTGTTGATTCCAAGGTGAACAAAATGATCAAAATGAAGGCAAACATTTTCTTCCAGACAAAGGAATATAAAAACATTTCGGCACAAGTACAACAAAGGCATGGGAAGATCATGATAATGTTTTACAACACATTTTACAGCATTTTATTTTAATCAGTATTTGTAGAAAACAAGGATGCTGAGTTCTTGAACACTGCAGTCACAAACTCAAAATTTCCAAAAAAAGGAAAGAAAACACTGAACTACTTGGTCAACTGAACATCTGTAATAATAAATGTAATGAAACCTAACCAAATAAATATGCCACTGAGATCACAACTGAAGTGTATGGTTTTTAGTGTGTGCCAGAGACATTACATTATTTAATCCGTTTTTGACCACAACCCAAAGCAAAAGCATCCTCTCTTCATTTCCCTGATGATTTATTCTAAAAGTAACTTTAAAAAGCAGAAACTTGCTGGTTAAAGAGAATTTCTGCTTTACCTGTGAACTGCTAGTAGCAACACAAGCTGAATAAAACCCCAGACTGACATGGGACAGATCCATCTCAAACAACCAGAAGTGGCAAAATCACTGTTATTGCATCAAGATTTTTTTTTTTTTTAATTTCATCTGATCAGAATTTCCAGAATGATTAAGCACACCCACTTAACCACAGAACACACTGAACTCCCACAGGAAGGTTTTACATTTAAGATGCAATGAAAATACTGATCTCATTCCTGGGGTTTGCTTCTGGCAACTCTAACATCTGTAGATGTCCACAAAAAGGAAGTCCTTTTTCTTTTTTTAGTTTTTTCCCAAAAAATGTGGAAGAAAACTTACAGTACATTTTATTGCATGAAATTACCCCTTGTAATATCTTTATCAACACTGGTATTGTTTCCTTAATTATTAAAGGCAAATGAGTTTATGAATTTAACATAACAATAATCTTAGGAGCTGCATCTTGAGTGAAAATCCAGATGATAATCAAACTATATGGTGAAAGAGAAATTGGGTTTTTATTTCTCTATAAAGATGTTGGAATGACAAAAGGTAAATGGAGGTTGAAAGCCACAGAATACGAAATCGATTAACTCAAAGAGAATTTTCAAAACTGTACATACTCAAAGACTCCTTTCTATGCTAAAGCTGAATAGTCTAAATGTTGCTATTATTTTAATGTTAAGGAAATGATAATCCCAAATAAATTTTATTAAAAGCACTGTAATGGCACATGGGCTCAGAACTTCACTTTAAGGTTAGCACATACAAAAGTTGAGAATTGAATGAACAAACATATTCCTTAGTTAGATAAACCATGATGAGCTACATAAAAGTGGGTTTCAAAACAAGATCAATTTTAAAGCATTCTCTCTTTAATATAGTTAACTACTGTGAAATGGAAACAGTAGCTGGATTTTGCATTTTACAAAATCCTTGCTTCAAGTTGCAGTTTCCTTGGCAGCAGCATATTTTAATTAACAATATTTTCCTTCCTTGTTTTGTTTTCCGACATCTCAGTACATTCAAATAGTCAAAATGTTTAGAGTAACATCACCACAAATTTAATGAAACAGATCAGTATGTGGCCAGCATTGTCAGGCAAAAATTACACAATTTATGTGTCATAGAAAGTATCCACCCCCTCCCCGATCCCGCAACATTCCCCCTTCCCCACACAGTAATATGGACACTGATTTAACAAGACTTATAAAAAAATAAGGCACATTTATTTTGATATGGTAATTTTTAAATAGAAACCCCTTCTCAGAACACCTGTATTCAAATGAGCTGTGTAAAAAGACACCTTGTGGTACCTAAAATAGGTTTATGGTACCTATGGAATTGCTTCTATTTTAGTGAAGATGGAATAAATTGCACCCATCCCACATTGTCAAGTAATGAAAATATGCCTCTTTTTCTACTGTTGAATGATTCAAAATCAGGTATTTCTGGAAATACTTAGAAAGGGTAGGAAGGGAAGGAAAAGGTCAAGAGGTACACCAGAAAAAGGTATAAAAATCAACTATGTTAATCATAAGGGTGGATAGATTGCACTTTTCCACTTACTTCAACACATAATTTTTCAAACTAGTATGAATGATTGCAACCATTTTGGCCATTAGCTTTTACCCACAAACACTTTATTCCATTTCAGCAAAAAAGGTGTTTTTGTAAAACTAATGAAGGATCAGCACACAGATACTATAAGAATCTCTTCACAACCCCTAACACAGACATAATTAGTTAGCATTTAACCTGAGATACAATCTGTTGAGAGGCTGTCTTTAAATATTCCTTAATTTGTTGCATCAATTCATACTGATGGTGGTAGTTCATGGGAGGAAGTTTTAAAAAAAAGAAACCTGATTGATAGCATGGCTTTTTTTTTTTTTTTTTTTCTTACTGTAGTGGTAAAAGAAAAAAAAAAATCACAGAATCACAGAATTCATGTTCTCACAGTAGCCAGAAGCTAAAATAATGTGCTTCTTTATTGCACGTCAAACCAAGAAAGGTATAAAAGCCAATGATTCCCAATCCAAATGTGAAAGTCAGGTTCACCTCAACCGGATTCGGAACGTGCTGATTTCCATTGGACTCAAGTTGATCTCACTTATATTCTGAGTGCCGGGAGGTGAATGCATCAAGGATAATGATGAAGGTGTGAGACTTTCAACAATAAACTTGTTAAAAAGTTTCTGTACCAACATCTGAAAAGTAAATGATAAAATTTGCATATTTAGATCAACTTTGAAGATTAGCAGCACAACTATATATTCTGTGAAAATCAGTATGAGAAGGAATAAAACAGTATGTTGAAGTTCTCTTTTGAGGAAAAAAGGGTGGATTAAATATACATATATAAGTTATTAAACATACATATGTAAGTTCTCTTTTATGGAAAAAAGGGTGAATTAAACATACACATATACATGCTTGAACATGCAGATTATCCTTAGAAGGAAACAGGAAACCAGTAATGGTCATGAGCAACAAATTCTGCATTCTTTTTTGTATTGCTTGAGAATTTTATCACGCACAGGGGCTTTTTCAATAATAGAAAGGACATCCAATGGCCAAGAAGCTTTAAAAACATCCTTATTCTCTTTTAGTCCATACTTATCCCTAACAATGGTAGTCCTCAACCACTTTTTCCTGTTCCAACAGAGTTGAGAGAGAGCACAAAGGCTCCCTACAAGGAAGGATCATTATGTCATTGAGTCCCAGTCTATAGAGGTGGACAGGTCATTTGGAAAGTGTTTCCCTCACTGCTGCCATGTTATCTGTCTCTCTGGATCGTATAACCCCCATATGACTCAAGGCCTTAATGTCAGAATGCTCAGAACCAAGTATACTTAGATCATCAACAATAAGATAGAGTGCAAATACAGTATAATAAAAAAGTAATAAAAATATCAGTGCTTTCTTGGCATCAACTCCAAGCAGGGTAGGGTAAAAGAAATGTAGAAGCTAATCTATCTAAGTAGGTTCAGGGCTCCTACCACATTTGTCTTTTCTTTTTGGACCCCACACACGCTAATTTGTAGGATTGCAACTGAATCACTTGAGTCTGGTCTACAGCATTATTTATGGGGTTTTGGAGGAAAGTTGGGTCAGCTGAGCTGCCTGGTGAGGCAGACCTGCCTGTGTGCCTAAATCAGCCCAGCTGCCTTCTCTGAGTCATGGCCCTTTCAGTGACAAAGGCAGGAGATTGGAGGTTTGTTTCCTTCCAAGGACAGGCTTGATGGAACTGCCAGAAAGACCAACTTGAAAAGAAATAACAAATGGGCAGCCAGCAAGCTGTGTTCAGACTGAGGATCTGTTTGGCCTGCACAGTGTTGACTCATATGCAAATCTGCACTAATCAGAAGACCAAGACCTACATTTATTTCCCAAGGGAAAACAACTGATTGGTGCTACGTACAGCTGCCTCCTGGGCTGTGGGTGGATTATCCTACTAGCCTACAGTCTCAATTTTCCCAGTTGCTTCTTTATGGCTACCTCCATAAAACTTCAGTTATTATAAACTTGCCCTGGCCTCTGTAGGACTTAGGTTTACCAGTGCTGAACTAAATGATATGTGAGCATGTATGGTTCAGGGGAGGAGAAAACTGGGGGACTGGGAACAAGGCACTTTGTAGGCCGGAAATAGAAGGCTGAGGAAATGACAAGAGCATTGCCTTCAAATGTGCATAAACTCCAGCTATACCTTTTGATGTTGACAAGGAAAGCAGGCTGAAGTTTTGAGAAAGTGTATTTTTCAGTTGGGGAGATTCAAACTAATTTGCAGACTGATGAAACTGAGACAGTAAAAAGGCAATGAAACATGATCTTATTGTCAAGATTCTTTGCAGAAAGAGATTTCAAAGTGCACTAACAGTAAGCAAAAATAACCTTTTCAACTTACCTTTCCCTGAGTAGTAGAACAAAACAGCCCTGTGCCTTTGCTAGAGAACCGACAATCAAACCCTTTTCTGTGGAGGATTAAGGCTGCCTCATTGGAATGCCCATTGCCCACCTAAAAATTAGCAGAAGGGAGTCACACCGCGCAGGCAATAAAGCAAATATTTACAGTACTTCACACACCACTCTCTTGATGTCAGCATCCAAAAACACGTTTATTTAGCAAGAAAGTTAGGCAAATTCATTTCTCCTCAGGCCCATGCTCCCTGCCCATTCACCTGCTACTATCCTCTCCTACCTGTACTGAGCCAGATGAGATTATGTTCTAAGGTTACTTGTTAGGTAACCTCATGCCTTGGTTTCTCCTATAATCCCCGAGGACTTAGGTTTCCTTATGTCCATATATTATTTGTTTTATCAGAGTTTCTTCAAATAAAGCATTTTGCTTTCATCTTACTTTTTGAACACACATGTCAGTTGAATAAATTGCACCTGAACTTAGTCCTTATCTGGTCATTGAATGATATACCATCTAACTTAAAAGTCATACATGCTTCTTTATTGAACACTAATTTTTGCTAACTGCATTCTTAATCTTTGATGTATTGATTCATTATTTTTATATTAGAGCTATTTAAATTGAGTTATGCTTTCACTTGGTAGGCCAGTTCACATTTATCAGTTTGATGTATCATTTAAATTGACACTACAGAAGCTATTGTGGATGGGCAGGCAAAAATAAAAATACCCGCCTGACAAGTCAGCTAAGAGTGTAGTATACCTTTTCTCGCAATAAAATTTCTCATATCCATTTAAGTATCAATGTCATGAATGGTTCAGGTCTCTGAATATTTTAAAATACAATTATCTTAATAAATTTTATGTTTCCTAAAGTTGGAAGGTGTTTATGATAAATGAATTTAAAATCCCTGGAAAAATTAAGAAACATATAGTTTTTGAAAAAAGAGTCATGTGCTGCTTAGCACTGACACTGTGATAAAACTGATTCTTTCCTCTGTTCTCTGGTCACAGACAGGACTATGCCCAAACTCTTGATCATCCTCACCAGGGGATAAGATTTTTTAATGTACTAAAGAGACATCTTTCCTGAATAGCTGCCAGAATCTCCACCACTGATTTGATTTTAATGTGCCTGAACAGTTTAAAGCTGTCCTCACCTCAGAGTCTTGGCTGGAATAACCTATGTTATGATGTTTCACACTGATATTTTGTAGCGGTACTGCTAAGACTTTGTTTGAAGGAAATGTCATTTAAGGAATTCTGAGTCATCACAAGACCACAATACACACAGCAATTTTAAATCATATAATAAAAATTTCTAATGCATTTCAATACATTTAAAACACCCTCCCCACGTAGTAGAAAAATAAATAGGAAAATCCTTCATTTATGGTATCATTTGATCTCCCAAAGAAAAACAAAGAGGACTCTATCATGTGCCAACTGTGAAACCTTAGGATAGGAATTTCTTCTTCCTAAATATCTATTTTTTTGCCTGCAAAATGGAGGCAATGCTTATATTATTTCCTTCATGAGTCACTGTGTGGATTAACCTGCTGGAAATACTATGTAAGCAGCCTCACACTGCCTTGTAGGGCAGAATGCGTTAGTGCAGGAGCTGTGCAGTAAGAGTGGTTCAGAGCCTGAGTGGGGAGTCAGACAGCTGGAGATCTGGATCTTTGCTCTGCAATTTACTAGCTGTGGATTTCAACAAAACCAGGTTTTCCTTTTCCATAAAATGAAGATGAAATGAAATGAAATAGCTTAACAAAGATCTGGTCAAGTGTCTGGCACACATGAAGCCCTTAGCATAAATTTCCTTTATTGACATTACAACTTTGTAGCTGAAGACTCAGGGAACTCCTAAATTATATGTCTAGAGTCATATATCAAAATCATAACAAAGTCTGTATTCAGATTAACAGCTTAGAAACCCTCTTCATTAAGCTCTTTTAAAAGCACATATCACTATTAACCTAAAGCATTTGGCCTTTTTAACTCATGGGTCCATCCTTACTTATCACTTGATAGCATGCATTGCTACAATTCTTGCAACACATTTGCTCTTGGAATAATGAATTCCTAAGGCCTTTATAGCAACAGAAGGGGACAAAAAAAGTTGGGAGGGAAACACCTTTGGAATTCTACATTTGAATTCTATAAGAGATTTAAACCGACAATACAAAAATAGAGATAAAAGTCATAAAAATTAACTTTCACTGATAGAAAAAGTTACACTTTCTCTCAAAACTAAAATTACATCACTTTTGTAAGAACAAACTGAAATAGCAATCATCTTTGTCCAAGTTTTTAAAAAATCAAATATTCATGAAAGTATCAGTTTTCAAGCAAAAATACCTGAGGCAAAGCAGCAGTTTTTCAGTTTCAAAGTCTGTCTAGACATTTATTTCCAAGAAAACTGTTTTTCAAAGTAGGGAAACTGTGAATTTAAATTGAATATGCATGCAGGAAAACAGATACCTTCAAGTAGTTACACTGTATGCTCTAGGAGAGTAAAAAGATTTTGGAAGAACTACTTTTACATTCATTAATGCATTAGTAATATCTGGACCCCATAAAATGGGAGGATGTGGGGAAGAAAATTTACAATTTTTGAAACTGTGCCAAGCACTGTGGTAGGTAACTATCTTTGTAAAACAGATTAGATCACTTTCAAGGCTGGATTACTGAAGTAAGGCCGGCGTATTCAAAAGTTGCACAGAGAAAACCCATTGCAAACTTAATTCAGAGGATATAAACAACATTCAGCTCACAGACTAAGCTGGGTCTCTGAGACTTTTCCAGCAACTTGGTGGAGTATGGGGAAAGATGATTTGGTTTGCAGAATGAAGCCATCAGATAAAGCGGGGCTTAGAGAAAGCTGGATCAGACCAATGACTTTTTCTACCATGAACCATTTATGTGACTTTGAGTAAACCTCTACAAATTCATCAAGCTAAGCTGGACCTGTGAAGAGTCCCTCTGAGGACTGAGGGTCAACCGCAGTGACAATATCAGTCATTGCTAATACCTGTTGAGCACTTGCTGTGTGCCATACCCTGTGCAGAATGCGTTTCATTAATTAACTCATTTTATCTCACAACAACCTTTGAAATATTTGAGGTGGTATATGAATTTGTATTAAAATATGTAAATATATGGGAAAATCTCTATCGCAAAGCATTCTCTCTCATACTCAAATAGCAATGACCACTAGTGATCTTGGATTAGCCCTTAGTCTTTTCCCGCCAATGGTTGGGATATCCTTCTGTAGGTGTCCTATTATTACTGAGGACACAAGAAAAATAGTGTATTCCCTCATACTTTCAGTGCTCCCTCTCCCTTCTTGTTCCCATGCAAGACAGTATAAGGTTCTGAGAAGCCATCTGGACTCAGACACACCTGCGTGTGCTCCCAGGACCACATTTAATGGCTGTGTGCCCGAGACAGTTAACTATCATATCTCTAGGTCAGTTACTTTCCTATTCTGTAAGATGGGATGAAAATACTGCCTACCTTCTTAGTGTTGTTGTGAGAGCTTTTCATGTAAAGCACTTGGCACAATGACTGGCAAACAGACAATTTTAGATATGTAATTTTTAAACATCTGAGGAATTAGTAACACAGTATTAAGTTGGTGCAAAAGTAATTGTAGCTTTGCCATTACTTTTAATAGTAAAAACTGCAATTACTTTTGTACCAACCTAAAATATCAGGAATAAGTAAAAATGACATCAAGATTTACTCTGGCAATAAATGTCAACCTCTAATTTATAAAGAAGTGCCAATGTTTTTACCTCCTTATTAGTGATAATCACCATTGTTCATGACTGAACTATCACAGGTAAGAACCTTTACTTGTCAAGCACTCATAGGGCTTACTATGTGCCACACACTGTTCTAAGCACTTTACTAACACTAAAATTATCTCCAATCCTCAGAACATCTCTAAGGTGAGTATTATTACCATTTCCATGTTACTAAGGAGGAGGCTGAGACTCAGAGAGTTAAGTGACTTGCTCTAAGTCACATGGTTAGAAAGCGAAGCAGACAAGCTCATACCTAGGACATCTGATTCCAAAGTTTAAGCTTTTAACAGCTTCCTTCTCCTACCTTTGCATTAGCTATGAATTTGTGCTCATAGATACCTAGCCAGGAGAGAAAAGATAAAAATTATTTTTGATGTAAAATAACAAAATACTGTAAACTAAAGGAGATAACCCCTTCAATTTATGGCTGAAAAAGGGGAGTATTGACTGATGGTTCCAGCAGAGATAAAACTGTGACTTATCAAAAAACATATCAATTCAGAAATCAAGCTTTGGAAATTGTAATTTCCCTCCATCTACCACCTATCCACCTCTCCATTATCCCCACTTCAAATAGGATTTAAGGCCATTCTGGAAATTATACACACATGACAGTCTCTTCTAAGGAAAAAGCAGGTGAATAGTCCTCTACTGAAGATCTTAAGATGTGAGTTACGTCATTCCTCTCTCGCACCAAAAGAAACAGTAAACTTTCAGAAACTGTAGTAAACACTATGTGTGCACCCACCATTTATGGGGAAAAGAGGGACCATAACTTTGGCCAAATTCTCCAGGACTCATGGGACCCCGCGCTTCTCACAGAGTTAGTAAGGTGAACATAGATTAAGGCACGGCTACACATCTGGTGAGAAAATTTCTCCAACCCACTCAGATTCTTTGAAAATACCTAACGCTCATCTCTAGTGCATTCTAGCAGCTGGAAAGGTTGTAAGTCCAAAGACAGGAAATAACCAGCAGAAATTCATTTTTTAGGGTGCTCATTAAAATGGCCAATAATAGCTATCCTGTTTTGATCAACAAGATAAAATGACAGAAAGAAAGGGAAGGTAAACGGCTGTTCTTAGATATGTACAACAAAGGAATTTTTTTTTCCCACAATTTTCACCTTTCCAGAAGCTAGGAGATCAATAAAGCACCAATCAATTCTTATAAGAAAGACAAATAAAATAAAATCCTCAAACTGCCTTTTATAAGAAAAGAAGAGGCAGAATGAACAAGTGGAGAGATAAAATCCTATTCAGTAAGTGCTGCTGATATTGAAATGATGGTTAACTATTTGCAAGAAACAGTTAAATACAAATCAAAATAAATTACATAGAGAATAAAGAGTTAAGATATATATGTATATATATGTGTATATATGTATATATATTTTTTATAAACATGATATATATAATATATATGTAAGATATATATATGATATATCATATTTATATAAAATAAATACGTCTAAATATAAAAGTCATGGAAATAATCTAAAAAAAGAAAAAGAAAAAGAGTTGAACTACATATCACTTTTCTAAAGTGATTCCAAGTAGAATGGCTCCATGAAGCTGAGCTTAACCATCTTCCTCTTTGTCCCTCTATTCTAGGCTGAACCTGCAGCTCCAGCTTCAGAAGGCTGACTCATGATCGGTCCTCCCATGAGATCCTCCCAGCATCTTCTATACCCAATCTCCCTTCTTCTTAAATAATGGTCCTTTCCTGATGACAAGGCTTTTGTATTTAGTGTATTTGAGTGGTGTTCCTGTTCCCAAGGTTTCAAACCTTTACAGAAGCTTCTTCGTAGTATCTCAAGCTCTTCATGGTGTAGGGAAAGGGGGTGATCAAGGAAAAGAGTTGAAAGACTGGTCAACAAAATAGGAAGGCTAACGGGTAAGTTTGTAGATAGTGGCTGGAATGGGCGAGGCCACGCAGCATGCTGTGAGGCAGGGTTTCAAGAGATGTTTGTTCCCCTCTTCATCTGAATACAAATATATGGCATATAATCATCTCCAAAAATTGATATAAAGCAGAAAAACAAGATATGTCTGTCTAAAAGCAAGATATGTCTATACAAAAATGTAAACTCATCTACTAATACAGAGCAATCCTGGAAAGCTTGGACTTTTACAAACAAATGTAGTAATTCTAAAAAAGTCAAATGCTACCCTCTGAGGCCACACACAGCACTGAGATTCAGAGGCCTGGCTGTAGGTCTGATTCTGCCATTTGTGGCTGAGTGATTTTATCATTTAACTTCGCTCTAACTCTTACTTTCCTAATTTAGGAAATGGAGATAACTCAGCAATTTCATCAGAAAAATTTCTAAAAATTATGAATTCCTAGGCTCTCCTCCCCAGCCCTATAGAATCAGAATCTCAGAGATCTGGAAATTTGTAAAAGTCTCTATGTTTAAAATCTCCCCTGTGTGATCCGGACACAGTGAATCTGAGGACTAGTAGTTGAAACTGCTGAACCACCTCAGTGGGTTATTATACCTGCAGCCTGCAACTCGCCTCCCTCACTGTTCTTCGAATATATAACCCCTTATCCCAGGAGTTACACATTGGAAGCTTCTAGCTCACAGAAACAGGAACCCAACCAAAATGCTTAGGTGTGGCTTCTGCACTTATTCATTGAGTTATTTTGGTCTTTCTTTTAGTATAAGCATGGAATTACACTGGACACTTTGTAAGCACAGCTTTCTTTGAATCAATACCCACAACAGTTCCCTTCAATGATTATCTTTCTATTATCAGGTTAGGGCAATTCTTCAAAGAAGTGGTTTTGAATGGACCAATCCTTCCTCTTGGATTACTAGCGGGCTTTTAAACAACTGTTATAAATATGTGCTAAGAGTCAAAGGCTAACACAGGAACTGGCACCAACTGATATTATATGATAATGCAAAACTCTCAAGTATTTAGTTCTGATTATATGCCAGCATGGTAGTTATCAATAGGCATTATTAACATTTCAGTTTTTAATCCTCTTGGTCAAATCTTTATGTTGTTAAGTTGCTCTCTATTCCCTCTGCTAAAACCCCAATCTGCACCCAAGTTGGAGTGTCATTAGGATAACAAGGTATGTTTACAAAGTGCTTTTGTTTTCAAAAGGCTTTCACAATAGGATTTCATCTGTTTTTAGCAAAAGACCTGACACAGCAATACGTGACATTAACCTCATGTTATAAATGGTAGCTGAGTCAGCAGGGAGGGTGGCCCACCTGTCCAAAGACACGAAGAACAACGGGAAGCCAGGTGGCTGCAGTGAGTAGAGGCCAGGCTGCAGAGGGCCTGAATGCTCAGTGTCTGAGCCAATTCAGGAGGCAATGGGATTTTTCATCTGAGAAGGGATTAGATTTGTATTACAAGAAAACAGTCAAAAGCAGGAAGGATGTGAAGAAGTGAGTGACCACTTAAAAAAGGTGACATAAAAAACAAGTTCCAGACTTTGCTTACAGAAGGTAAAACCCTATGCTCACTGACTCTAGTCAGCTCCAGCTGCTTCCAAAAAACAATCACATTTAAAACAACTACAGTGGAGGAGCCACCTAGAAGTGAGGCTAAGGGATGGTGACCGCCCATCCTCCCCAGAAGCTTCTGGGTTCTTCAGGTCGCTGATGTCCTCTACCATCTATGCTGGGTGGTGGTAACCTGAAGCCCAGAGTATTTGATGCCCTCTACTCTATTCTTTCCATTTCTTTTAGCTCACTGATTTATGACATGACACCTCAGGGAGCCAAAATGTAGACCTACAAAAAACCACAGCAGAATCCTAGCAAAAACATCTACACAATTCACTGATTCAAAATAGTTTTTGAGATCTTTTGTGCAGGCACTGTTCTTCAGGGGGATATAGCGATGAATAAAGGACAAGCACAGCTCTCATGGAGCTTCTGTTCTGGCCACATATCTCTCTGGCCTCAGGGCCTTCACACTTGCTCTTTTCCTGGAGTACTCTACCCCCAGAAATCTGCAGGAGTCTCTTATTCTCTGACTTTTTTCAGATTTTTACTCCATTATCACCCCTGTGAGGCCCTCTCTACACACCTTAATCAAAATTGTGTTGCCTCCTCTGAATGGCCCTTCGCTTTTTACTCCTTCATAACACTTAACACCATCTAACATATATTTCTCTTACTTTTTCTTATTTTTCTCCTCCCATTAGATTCTAAGCTCCAGAAGGGCAGAGGCATTTGTCTGTTTTGTTCACAACCGTACCCCTAGTGCCTATGGCAGTAACTGGCATGTAGTGGGTAGGAAATAAATCCTGCAAGTTCACTCATATGATTTTGAAAAGCCTTTCCATACACACACACATACACATGCCTTAAGCATTTGCTTGTAGTCATTATTACAAGTCATATATGTTTGCCTGCATAGCCAAGCATAAGTTCCTTATCTCTGAAGGAAACCAAAATACTTTTCTCTCAAAAAACTGAGGATTATTGAGCTGAAGAAGGAAAAACACCAGGGGGCCATTCTGTCCCTTCTTCTGTCTGTTTGATTTTTACAGCAGTTTACAAATACAAGAAGTCTTCAGCCCTTCCTCTCTGCCTTTTCTTGTCTAAAGACGGGCCCCTTTACAAGGCTTGCTAATCAGCTAAGAGACAGCAGTGCTAGAGCATCTAGGAACAGACTTTACTCTTCCCTTAAATTTATCCTCCCACACTTTCCTGCCTTTTGGAAGCCTGAAGATGCTTTCTTCTTTGTCTTGTCTCTAGAGGATTTATGGCTCTTTGTTAAAACATTATTTAGGCAAGGTTCCAAAACCACTGCCTTGGGAAAAAAATACTTTTGAACTGAGGCCTCTCCCAAGTGACGGGCATAGCATGTACAATATACTATTGCTATTTTTCCCCTGTTTATCTGACCTTTATTTTCAAAAGTGTCTCAACTAAAAATCTATAAAGGAAAAAAAGAAATTACATTTTTTTATCCTATATCTTAGACATAAAGTTGTAAATCTCTAACGTTCAAATTATAGGCATTTATCCTTACTTTATTGCTTTAGTTCTTTGTTCTAAATTAAACAATTCTCATCTCTTATATGGTCTTTAAACATGAGCATCCTCTTCTTTTCATACTTAGGCCTTTACCATGAGGTATTTTCCACAGAATCCATAACCACTTACTATTTCCAGCTAAATCTATGTCAATTTGCAATATCAAAACAGCTTTGCAACACATAAGAACAATGTCAAATGTCTAATTCTTGTTCTTTCCAAATGTTATTTTTTTGATGTTAAAAACAGGTATGTATATAACTGTAGTCTAACTAAGTTAAATTTCATACCTAATAAAACTTCCCTATGCTTTTCCTCTAATATTTCTTCTAAACAGTTGGTTTTCTAATGGGAAACTGAGTTGCAGTGATTCTCAAGAGAAAGGTACGAAAATGCAAAGTCTCTGATACAGAAAGAACTAAGTACTATTTCTCTAGCTTCTGAGAGATACTGTCTAATAAGGAGAAATGTATGGGAAAAGTCAGTAGTACTAAACTTGAGGCCCAGATTGCCCACCTACTAATGATATTTCCTGACCTGCTTGCCATACAGAATTTAAGAGCAAATTAGTATCAGGATATGCTTTAAAATACAGAGCAATAGTCAAATGAAAGGCATGAAGCTTTCGGCTAAAGGTGAAGCCCTGTTAATAATTCCTCAAAGCATAGTAAAGCATACATTACTTTTTTCCCCTTTCCTTACCCCCTTAAAACAAGTACATAATAAATAGTAATTTTGTATAAGACATATTTTGAGACATACCTTTGACTGTATTGTTCTCAGATTAACCAGATGAATGTCACAAGGCAAAGATGACTGTAATGGAGAGAATTCACCTTCCAGATCAAGGGTAGGTGAAGAGAACTTATTTGCCATTGGAAAGACTGGATGATTCATGAAAGAAGAAGTCATGTGGCTAAGGAGAGAAGGATAACTGACCGAATTCTTTTCTTCTTCCTATTAAGAAAAAACAAAAATGTTTAAGAGGTCTATATTTCCAGTTCTCATCACATTAAAGAACTATCTGAGACGGTTTAAATATAAAAATATATGAATAATTTGGTTTTATTTTATAAATAACAGTCTTAGAAAACACTCCATAAACTATCAAGTTTAGTTGTAAGCAATACAAGAAAATAAACAGTGCATATCTAACTCATATGTTTAAAATCTCTCTCCCATTGATTTAATACTAAAAATAATGAAAATATTTCCTGCAAACATTTTAGGACAAGGCACACCTTTTTATGAAAATTATCAACCTATCACAAAACTTTCAAAGCATAAGGATTGGGCTGTACATAGATTACATGTTGTGCATCATCAAATATTATCTCCCTTCTCAGGTTTCATCCACCATATTCTTGTGGTTTCATTTATACACCTTAACAAGACCATAAAGGCATGTACTGATTCAAAGCTAAAGTCCATCTATGTTACCAAATGATAGGAACTAAATGTTACCTAATGATAGAATTTAAAGAAAACAAAACTCTCAAAATAAATCCAATTTTAAAATATAAATAACATAGGTGGCATGCCTAGATCATCTGATTGTTTTCTTTCAACTTGGTAAATCAATGCCCATTGTTTCACTATTTTAATCCAAAACTAGAAGTGTTAAATACATTACTGAAGTTATCACACACTTACATAGTATATGATTATTCCACATAATTTAAAATGCTTTAGTCTTTGCTGTGATATGTGGTTAAAGGCAACACTTCTGTAGGTTCAAACATTAAATAAGCTACTAATGTTGGTAGATTAAATATGCTAGACGACATGCAAAATTAAGTCAATGACTGAGTACAATCTTAACCAATAATGCCTAAAGAGTAAAAACAGACACTAATAACTTAGAAAATAATTTATGCAGAAAGGTCCTTTGATCACCTGTTATATTTGAACCAAATTTAATTTTGTATCTTATTTTTTAAAATGATTACTCCATTGATATCTTCTGATTTTGCATCCTTTTTGTAATATAAGGCTCAGATAAAAGGCTTGGCTACTGATCTGTGTGAAAAGACAGGATTTATAGAGATATAGAGCTTAAAATTCAGAATGTCAGATTAGCATTGCACAGAAGGGTGCGAGCAAAAAGTGACTAGCATCGTGCCAGAAGCTAACATTAGATGTCATTACAATTCAGACCATGGAGAGAGAAAAAGAAAAATTTAAGACAGCAGAGGGACACAGCAATATTAAGATACTGACAAAAAATCAGGTCTGAAAGAATTGTAAAAAATGTATCCATTCCACATTTTTTTAAAAGAAAGATTAAATAAAGCATATAAAATAATATTCTTCAACAATACTGAAATTTAATGCAGCTTGTAGAATAACATGAATAAAGAGGGAATAATTTCAACAAGATATTTTAAATGTACTCCAAGATCAAAGAACTTCATAATCTAGGTTAGGACTGCTGACTCATCATTCATGAGTAATGAAACATAAAAGATTCAAACAGAAAAGAAAACACCTCCCTTATCAAATTTGGGAAGTATTAAGTCCACTCTGGGTCAAGAAACATTCAGAGAAAGCTCTGGCTTTGTTCTACACTCTTGGAGTAATTCCTCGCTACTCCAGTGAATAGCCAGAACACTTCCTGATTAATCTTCTATACCTCAGAAGCAATAACGTGCATATATACCAATCCTCCACATCAGATTAGGTCTTCCTAACCATTGGTATTTCCCCAAATTAACCACACAACAGAATGACTTGGGCTACCTTTAATCAACACAGACTCTTGGGTCCTATCCCAAATCTACAAAATCTTGAGAGGTGGGGTCCTGAAAATGCAAAGCTGAAAAGCCTCCCCAGGTAAATTTCATGGAGTCAGCCACACACTGCTCTGTGACCCTGTGCTGGGAACTGCCACCCCAGACATCCAACCTTATAGAGAAAACAGAGCTCCCTTTAGAATCAAAAGATAAGCTTTACCTTTTAACTACCTTTGCATTAAAAAAACAAGATTCGGTTTCAAAGACATTTTGACGGGCAGTCTTTTAAAAGGAAACAATGTCATGGATGTTAAGGACTTCAAGAATTTAAAAATTGTGTAGTTTACTATCCTTAGCAAGCTAAAGAAGTTTATAAAAGAGTTGTGATTCACTACCCTAAGAGCACCATGAACAAATAACACCGCCAGGTTGGAGAGGCAAAGTCTCACCCAGGGTTCCGCCATTCACGTACTTTCTTATCATATTTTACAGCAACAAGAGGCTCAACAAGATATTAACTGTTGAACCATCAATATTTAAATTAATCTCTACAAAGGTAACCTTTCCACTCTAAGTCACATGATAAACCCAAAGTTTTAAAAACATGTTTTCTACAGGAAAGTTTATGTGTTTAAGTTATAAATGAATCCCCCAGCCTTGTACTTAACTAATCTAGTACTATAAACCTTATTTAATTTCTTGTTGGTTGGAAGGCTTCAGATAGTATAAGTGTGGCTTTCTCTCTGCAGCCTGCCTGACATTAAAGAAAGTTTCTAGCACCTTCTGATCCAAACCACATAAAGTACAGCTCTTCCTCACTGGGTTCCAGCCCTTATTCTGTAAGTTGGAACTTCTTGCTAGACTCCTTGGTGCCCTTAATTAAGCTCACTTTGAGTTAAAGGATCCTTAAACATCAAAGGCTTCCACTTCATCTACATCAAATTCTGTTAAATTATGGTGAGATAGTAAGAGACCATTTTTAAAGTTACCTTTGTTTATTCAGTTTGACTTGAAACATGGTGGGAACTTAATAAGTCTGTTGAAGTAAATCTATTAATTTAATAAGCAAATGCAATATAAATAAACGAAACAAGAATACTAGAGAGGAAGGGTGGGGTAAAAAGACAAAGGAGATAAAATGAAGAATAATACATTGAATCATAACATTTAGAGGTAAATATCTGTAGCACAGGACTGAAGACTATGGGGCAAATTTGAAGATACACATTTTTGTAGGTCTGTATGGTATTAAAAAGTTTTTTTTTGTTTTTAAGCCAACTCTTTAATAAAAAATTCATACTAAAAAAGCAATCCTAAAAAACCCAAAACACATTTTTTGTTTTTTACCCAAGAAACTGGAAATTTGTGTCACCCTGGGCAGGCATTCAGTCCCAGCTGAGTTGTGGGTCTTAGTGGGATATGTCCTCAAGTTTAATGTAGATCTTCTGGTCACCTAAGTATTTACCCTTAAACCTCGTTGACCTCCCTCATGCTGTCACTTTTCTAAACCATATAAGCATTTAAGATTTTAATCTGATCTCTCCCAATTTCTTTTCCTTATATTTAAAGGTAAAACAACACAATTTTAACACTTGAACATTTCCAGGGTTCCTAGCTCAGTGCCTCATTAACCAACCAGTAGCAGGAAAGGGGTAAGGATAAACAGTCAAAGAAACAAATCCTAAAGCCATCAATGCCTGTTTTTAGTCCATTTTTCTGTTGCCATAACAGAATACCACAGACTGGATAATTTATCTATAAAAGAAATTTATTCAGCTCACAGTTATGGAGGCTGGGAAGTCCAAGAACATGGCACTGGCATCTGGTGAGGGCCTTCTTGCTGTGTTATCACATGGTGGAAAGGCAAGACAGTGCATGCAAGAGAGCTCATTTTTATAACAAAGCCACTGCTGCAATAACTAACCCATTCCCATGATATTCATTCATGAGGGCAGATCTCCCATGACCCAAAAGCCTCTCAAAGGTCCCACTCCCCACACTACCACAATGGTAGCCAAGTTTTCAACACATGAACTCTTGGGGGACACATTCAACCCTGGCAGTGCCAAAGAGATGATTCCTATTTTCCATTTATATTGGCCTTTGAGGATGATTAGCATAAATGGTGGTCAAACTTGTGCAGCCACAGTTCTCGTTGGACACCTGTACATATCACACAGTGGATATCATCCAAGTCCTTGTTTTTACTGACTCTCTGCAGAATTCTCTGAGGACAGGACTTACTTCCACTTAGCTCGGGATTATTTCCATAAGGCTCTGTCATGCTCAGGGCTTCCCATTAAAATCTCTTCCTATTCAGGAAGTATCCCCCCTCTTCAATTCTCACCATCATTATTTTAGATATTAGAGTCTGAGTTGAAATTAAGAATGCTTTCTAGATAATTCAAGTTACATGGTATTAACTTTCCTCAATTAAGTGTCTTTTTAATTATTTTCACTAGACATTAAAATGTATTCTCTCTTCTCTAGTTCATTTCTTATTTAAAAGAAACCATTAATTGAAGACCCAAAAACCATACTTGAGTAAAAGAAAAATTTAATCAATATAAAAATATTATATTAAATTTAAATCAATTACTACCCAAGGAGTTCTGAATGGGAATAAATAAATTATTTCACTTCTAAGTCAAAGCTTTATTGATTTGATGTGAAAATTTTTATTGTTGTAGTTAACAGAAGTTTTGTAGATTAGTGTCAATATAAAGTCATATAAACCAGAAACTTTTTCAGGAAGAGCAAAAGACAGTAGTTGTCAGCACTCAGACAATGATTTTCCTAGGCAGATTTAGTCCTTAAAACTAGGCTATCTTGTCAGTAATTGATTTAAAACATGAGTCTCAAGAATGGTATGGCTCTTGACATCTAAAGTGGATACTAATTCTTTTTTCTAAGATATTCTAAATACTGGAAGAATTTTTGCTTTAATTAGCTGTTGCCATTTAATTCAATCAACTAGTATTTTATTTAAAGTATGTCTACCACATATAAGGACATATGAAAATGAAGGCAACAAGTTCCTGGAATCTAGTAGGGCGAATGGAACATGCATATGAAGACAAGGTAATCAGCAGAAATCGCAGTAAATACAGCGGCAAAATGTGCTCTAACAGTTCATTCATCTATGCATTTGGATATTCATTCATATGACATATATTTAGCATGTCCTCTGCCAGGAACAATCCTAGAAGCAGAGAAAGGCACAATTCCCACTCTCATGGAGTTTATGGTCCAAAGGAGGGAAAAAGACATAGATCAAATAATCAGACACTTGCAGGAAGGTGAGATGCACAGTTTGGAGGCAGCATAGGGTAAGGGTTTTAATCTGGTCCAGACGCAGGTGATGAAGTAAGCACTAATCGAACTATCACCAAGAGTCCCGAAGGCAGAGGATAACAGGCCGTGTGCAAAAGTGCTGTGGGGAGGAGGGGATGGAAAGTACTTGGGACTTAAAAGAAACCAGTGGGCCTAAAGCAGACACAGTAAAAGGCATGCCAATGCCTAGGGGACATGCGGGGCCCATAACATAACGGGCTCTGGAGGCCATGGTAAGAAATTTTGACTTTTATACTGATAGCAATGAGAAGATATCAGAGGGTTCAACAGGAAGCGATAAAGTTAGACTTGGCTTTGAAAACAAAAACAAAAACAAAAAACATTCTGCCTTCTGGGTGGTTAAGAACAGACATATGGCAGAAAGAGAACAGGGTGGATGTGTATAGGCTAGACCCAGGAAATACAGGAAGTTAGTTTAGATTAGGGTGGTGGAAGTAAAGATTATAAATTTTAAATATTCAGGCAATGAGATAGATAGGTGATGTCAATTACTCTGTGAGAAAAGGCTGATGGGAAGAAGCGTCTATCAGGCAGAACTCATGTCTGTCTTGGAGTTGGATGGACGGTGGTTGCTGTTGACTGGGGGGAACACTGGAAATGGGTCAGGTTTGGGAGGGAAGAGAGATGATGAGTGTTTTGGATATGTCAAGCTTGAGGTGTCCTTATAAACAGGCAGGAAGCAATTAGATAAATGAATCTGGAGGTCAGAGACAAGCCTAAGTTGGAGATATATATTAGTGGCTTCTACCTGTGTGGAGGATGCAAACAAAACCAGGGGAGTAAAAGAGATAGCCAAGGTATAGCATAAAAAATAAGAAAAGGAGGCGGCCAGGGGCCATGCTTTGAGAGCTCTAAGATTTAATGGCTGAGTAGAGAACTAATAGAGAGATAAAGAACTGCCAGAGAGGTGGGAGGAAAACCAAGCTGCACAGATCCATACAAGCCCTGGCAAGGCAGTATTTTACAGAGTGACAATGGCCAGTGTCAAATACTGCTGAAAGGTGAAGTAAGATGACAAAAGTCAATATCCACTGGATCTACTGACATCGTAAAGAGCTCTTTCATAATATGATGGAGGCTAAAGCCAGAATGAAACAAATTGAATGTGAGAAGGAAGTGATGAAATAAACTCATCTCATAAACTCTGGCTCAATCGGGTAGGAGAGAGAGGATAGTAGCTTACAGGAAATGGAAGTAAGAGTCTGAAGGAAGGCTGCATTCCATTTCTATTTTTAACAGAAGAAAACAAAGAGTGTTCAAAAGCTAACAGAAAGAATCTCCCAGGAAGTGTTGGATATGAGGAGCAAGGGAGAAAGAGAGAGAGAATGAATAGTAAAAGGATGCTGAGGTGGTTGAAGAGAATAAGTTCCAAGGACAAGTGGTGGGACCTGCCTAGGATGATGGATGGTAAAGTCTCTTTTTAATGTATCAGGAGGAAAGTCGGGAAGGGTGGGAGTAGATGTTAGGTAACTGGAACAGAGAGAGCCCTGTATAATGGCTGTTCTCTCTATAAAGTGAAAGGTGCAGTCACTGGCTGAAAAGAGTAGAAAAGACTTGCAATGGTCCGTGCAGAAAGGAGAATAGAGCAAAAAGAAAAAGCCCATGTTCAGGGTGCGTGATAACTCATGGAGAACTCTGAAGATAACTTTACCTGAACAAGCATATCGTCAGGTCATTCAGGTCCAGCTGGGCTTGTGCCAGACCATTCAACACAGAATACTAGATTTTTGCTTTGAGGAATAAAAATCAAACATGGAAAACCTACATATAAATACATTTTCAACTGAAGAGTCTAAGACTAGAATAAGTACACTAACATTTCAAATAAATTTTACTAAGATTTCAAATAAAGTTTACCAAATTTAATCTCCTAAGTATATGACTAAGTTCTATTCTGTAACTTTTATTTAGCTCAATTTTTCAATTATTTCTTTCAAAATAATTTCAGAAATATTTACCCAAGCTTGATTTCCTGTCATTATTTTTTATCTACATAATAAGCAAATATAAAAAATAGAAAGACCTAAGTACAAACCTTACATATTTACAACTGAAGTTCTCTTTCTGTGAATGTGGGCCACATCTACTATAAAGAAATCTCAATATTGGAAATGATTCAAAAAATTTTAAAAGCGGAAAGTCATAATTTCAGTATCAGATCATGCTAGTTATTTTTTCATACCGTATTAACTGCACTTCTTTTTTCTAGTAGTATTCGAAATAGATTAGCTGTAATCTTGTTATCCTGGACACCTTGCTCAAGGCCACGATTATCATCTTGCATGAGTCTTCGATCCATGATAACTTCAATCTGACCTGATATGCAAACAAACAAACAAGCAAAACTGACCAGAGTTATTTAATACTGACATTCATTGAGCATCACTTAAGTAGAAGCCATGATGTCTTGCTCTAAATTTCCCCTCTAGTCAAGGAGGTGGATTTATACAACCCACTACACCATGGGCTTTCTCTTGATAATAGCTCAAAGTAGCTCCTGCAAATTCAAAAAACAGAAGAGTATTTCTGTGTTTCTTTGGTAATGTTTCACAATATCTGATAAGAAATTTAAAAATGAGACAGGCCAGATCAAAATTTAAATGAAAATTTTTTTCCAAAACATTAATGTAAACAGTAAATTAAGTTCTCCAAAACTTTTAGTAGCACCATTTGGAATCAAAAATGCTTATGAGGTTTATTAGGAAATGTACATCACACAGAGAGTAGTAAAATACACACAGATGGGTAGGTCTAAAAAAGGTTTACAAATAAAATTTAGGTTACTTGATATGAAGCAGGTCTCTGAAGAAGCCCTAGAATGTGGACGCACTCATGATATACTCTCTTGCTTCTCTGACATTGTGTTAGTGGCAGCACCACTGTCCTGCCTTCTGGCTTAAAAGGGGTCATACCTGGTTCCTTCATTTGCTATGCAATATTTCCATATTTCCTCTAGCTCAAGTTTTGGAAGCTAATCATTACGAGATTAAAAAATAAAAAAAAACAACTAGAGCCGTATACACACACACACACACACATATACACACACACACACATATATATACATACATATATATATACATACACTTAAGCTAATCCTCAAATAAGACTTAGAAAACTGAAGTTATATACTTAAAAATACATGCATATTCATTCATATCCATTACTATATTAAATGATCATTTGGTACAAAAGGGAAATAGCAAACACAAAAGACTAACAATTACTAGTATTACATAGTCATACCAACTCTGTTTAGCTTCTTTCTTCTGAGTTTATGTATCTAGTACCTAAAATTACCAGAGATGAGTAGAAATCTCATTGTCACTACCTTCATAATTTAAAAGACAACTGTCCAAGATTTAGTCCCTAGGCTCAGGGATTAAATTGGGTGTGAAGTGACAAGCTGTAGATAGGTATGACTGGTATATCACACCTATTCAATTTGGCATATCAACCTCTTGGTAATTTCTAACTCTTCTCCTGTCTCCAAATGTTGGTACATATAACATGTGAGTGGCACTTAGTGATTTCCTGGATTGTACTCAAATTGCTTTAATTCAAATACTAAGGTATTTGGTGGCTATAGCAGAAACAGAGGAACTTTATTTCTTAGCTTGTCTTTACCAGGAAGTGAGATAATGCTGCTTTGTTCATCACAGCTTGAGTCTTACTGTCTAGTCCTCTATTGAGGGCACAGCTTCGAGAATTCAAGGCAGTGTTTAAAAATGGGTGGCTCAAGAGTCATGTATGGCACAAAAATGTTTTATGTTTTGTCAACATAGTGTTTTTTTAACAAATTATATCAATATTTTTCAGATTGAACAACTTCACAGAAAATTCCAGACTTCTGGACTCTTCTTCAAAAATTGAATTTAGCAACACTGGGCCCCTAACCACACAGCAACAATGCTGCCCCACTGCACACCGGGAACATGCTCTTCAGTTTGCTCAAGTCTCTAACCCTCCCTACTGGATCTCTGATGTGGAGTCATTACTATTTTCATAACCGAATTCATGTTTTTATGGCATGAGTTTACATGATCTTATCTAATGAAGGCCACAAAGAAAAATGAGAAGTAGCAGTTTTTGTGTGTGTGTGTAAGTTACAGAATGCATGTATACGCCTTATGTAAAAAGTGGGCTTGTGTCAAAGGACACACTAGGCATGTGCACTCACTTATCTGGCTCCTTCAGACATTTATCTCTACGAACTCTTAGAATGTAAGAAAGAAGACCAATGATACCATGTATGATAACCAAGTAAAAATATGTATTATAAAAGATCAAAGTCTCTCAATAGAAAGACTTGCAAAAATTAATCAGTGTCTATTGACTATTTTCTCTCACTTCCTATGCATCACTTTTTCTCTTTTGGAATCCTTAAAGCCATATCTCTTTATCCCCATATCTCTGTAATTTCTACTCCCTTCCTTCTTTCAGGTGGTAGCAGAATAGAAAGACTATGATTCACAGAAGGACCTAAGTTTGAACCACGACTTCTCAACTTTGCAAACGTAGGCAACTTATCTAAACCTCCGAATCTGAGCTTCCACATCCATTAAATCATGATGATGATAGAGACTTCTGCAAAGTAAACACTATTACGAGAAGCAAATTATCTTTAAAAAGAAATCTTGACATGGAATTTTAGGTCTCCTGTTCTTCATCTGAAGATTTAGGAGATTCATCTTTTTATGTTGTTCTCACAAAACCCAAACTTAATAGTCTGGTTGTTGAAAGAAAAAAGCTGAAAAGAAGACAGGGAGGTTTTAACTAGAGGTTATACCATATCTGACCAACAGGAAAAGTATACACTTGGAACTGAAACCTTTCAGAGTGAAAAAGAGTGTAAGTAATACATACCACTATTCAAACTTGAAACCCCTAAAGACTGAGCAGAGAGCAGTGTCAAACGATGTTTGGCATCCTGGATATAGGCCATTGTGGTCATGGGATAGACATTTGCTTGAAGAGGCAATTTGCTCAGTGTCATTCTAGGTTGAATCTATAAAACACAACAATTCCATCTACAAAAAGTGATATTTACATATACTCTTTTAAAAACTGGAGGACAGGTGATTTTTCTTTCTAAGAGCTTTAAGACGAAGCTTCCTTTTTTGTTCAATGGAAGAAATAATTTAAAAATTAAAGCATTATTTAAAACAATATAAAGAAAAACCACAAGGATATTAGAAAACAATTTTTAGGTGGGAAAGGTAGAACTCGCCCAGATTTTTAAAATAGGCATTCCTATTTAAATTCAGAACAAAAATGCTTAAAAGTCTTCTAACTCTCCAATATTTGCATAAAACAAATTATAAAAGTATTAAGTATTCATTTCTCATCTAAATCTAACATACTGCTTTTGTAATGAATGCTAAGTATAATGGCTCTCTATCACCTTTCAAGAAATATCTCTTATTATTCTTGAATTGGTTTTAATAAATACCACAGATCTCCACACCAAATCTTCTAAGATACTACATTATAATCAAATGCATATTTATATTTAAAAACCATTCAGTGCTTACTCTTTTTGATTAGTTTCAATGTAGATAGTTCCAAATTCCAATTCCTTGTAGCCTAGTACCTGAATGTTCGAAATATGACTCTATTTTTTGAGAAAGACTGTCAGTAACCCCAAAGCCCATCTGGGTCACAGTGACTGACTCTAAGCTCAGAACCCTGTTATCAGTGAATCTTAATGATACCACATAAAAATGCCATCTCCTCATTTAAACTCATTAAAGTGAGACATAAAAGTGAAGAAAAGAAGAGGTACAAAGTTACCATAATAGTTAACATGTATTAAGTGTCCATTAATGAAAGGCATGGTCCTGAGTATTTCACAAATCTATCTTTAATCTTCCCAACAACCCTGCAATGTCTCCCTCAAATTACTGGCTGTACTAAGTTGAATAATGCCTCCCTCTCTCAAATTCCTGTCCACCCACAACCTGTGAATGTGATCTTATTTTGAAATAGAGCCTCTGCAGAAACAGATGAGGTCATTCTGGATTATGTTGGGACCTAACCTAACGACTGGCATCTTTACAAGAGGGAAATTTGGACACAGACAGACAGATACAACAGGCATAGGGAGAACTCTATATGACAAAAGAGGTAGAGATGGGAGTGATGCATACACAAACCAAGGAATGCCAAGCATAGGCAACCACTAGAAGCTGGGATAGGGCAAGGAAGGATATTTCCCTATAGCCTTTGGAGGGAATATGGCCCTGCCAATACCTTGATGTTAGAAATCTAGTCTCCAGAACTGTGAAAGAATAAAGTTTTGTTGTTTTACATGATTCCGTTTGTATGGCAGCCTTGGGAAATTAATAAACTGATAAAGCTACAACTGTAAAATGTTTAAAGAAAAAAAAAAGTAAACCTACCTTAAAAGAACTCTGTATTTCTCCTTTCCAAACCAAATTAACTTGTATAAGTGAACTTATTTTTAAAAATGTAAAACTATCACAATTGTGTTGTTCCTACCCCCACTCCTCACTGGTGGAGCTAGATATCTAGTTTTGCCCAAGTACTACTATATCCAAAGCTTAAAAAACAGCCAATTTTAAAAGCAGAAATATTACAGACTTAAAAGTAATATTTTCTTTTTTAGTCAAACGTTCCATCCTCAAAAAGAAAATTCACATTTTTAGTTATTCGGTTTTACTAAGTTCCTCATTCATGTCTACACCCACAAATACAAATAACTGGTTTTGTATGATTTTAAAAGACTCCCTTTTGTATATAAAAAAAACGAATCACCATAAAGTTGAGATTTTATTTGGAATCCAAATGGCTGTAGTCGAATTAACATGCTAGTTCAGAAACGATGCTGAAACTTTTATGTTTTGGAAAAAGTTTAAATTTAACTTTTGCAGGAAATCGTAGAAGAGAAAATTATTAAAATCTTTTTCACCCACCCCCAGTTGAAAATCAAAGTAAAAGTGTTTATTGTAAAATTATTTCTATTCACAGCCAGAAATTTCTAAAACATGTTTTAAAAACATGCTTATGGTTTTAATGGTATTTCAAAGATATGTTATCAAACACATACCCTCAGAAAACAGAGATTTAGGTAACAATCAAAAGTGCCCTATTAAATTGGAGAATTGACAATCTGATAAGACTGTATAAATCAACTTCCTTACTACAGTTTGAAACTATTTCATGAAAATTTTGATTAAATATATATCTGTCCATTTCTAAACAGATATACCTATGTATATGTATACATGTGTGTCTGTGTACGTATAATGGTATACACAAACACACATAAAGACAGAGGAAGAGTTTTCCTGAAATTTACAACAGCCCATTATTAGATCATACATTAAATCAATATATAAGGAATAAACTTAATAGGTATGAATCAAGTCCTTATGAGGAAAACTGACATAGACTTTGTATCCCCACACAAATCTCATCTTGAATTGTAATCCCCAGGTCTTGAGAAAGAGACCTGGTGGACGGAGACTGGATCATGGGGGTGGTTTCCCCCATGCTGTTCGTTTGATAGCGAGGGAGATCTCATGAGATCTGATGGTTTTGTAAATGGTAGTTCCCCTGGGCTTTTCTCTCTTGCCTGCAGCCATGTAAGACTTATCTGCTTCCCCTTCCACTATGACTGTAAGTTCCCCAGTCATACAGTACTGTGAGTCAATTAAACCTCTTTCCTTTATAAATTACCCAGTCTCGGGTATTTCTTTATAGCAGTGTGAGAATGGACTAATACAAAAACAGATCAGGCACAGTGGCTCATGCCCATAATGCCAGCACTTTGAAAGGCTGAGGTGGGCAGATCACTTGAGTCCAAGAGTTCGAGACCAGCCTGCCAGCATGGTGAAACCCTGTCTCTACTAAAAATACAAAAATTAGCTGGGTCTAGTGGTGTGTGCCTGTAGTGTCAGCTACTTGGGAGGCTAAGGCAGGAGAGTCGCTTGAACTTGGGAGTCAGAGGCTACAGTGAGCCAAGATCGTGCCACTAAACTCCAGCCTGGGCAACACAGCAAGACTCTGTCTCAAAAAAGAAAAAAAAAAAAAAAAGTAAAAAAAAAAAATCCCAAAAAGTATAATAATCCATCAATCCCTAATTATGTTTCCTTTCTGGTAGACAGATTCATATATATATTTTTAGCATCAAGATATTTAACATTCATAGTGGTCACCAAATCTACCCTTTGAACAAATAAATCCTTACAAAAAGATGTTCTTAAAAAAATGGTCTCCCAAATATTTGTTCTAATTGTAGAACCCGCAATTATCTATCAAAATTCAGTTTTATTTTAGAAATAATTTGCAACTTTAGGTATACTTTGTCAAAGGATCCAAAATTAACTGGGGCATTATTACATATAAGAATCATACACCAATACAACCATCACTTAAACATTTTAAAGGAAAATTACCTGGTATCCATTTAGGTCAGTATAAAATCTATTTTGGCTTTTTATATCAGAAGAAATTTTCATTGCAATCTCACGGTTATATACTTTTCGAATGTCCACAATATTGGAAACTTCCACAGACTGTCCTTCTAGTCCTAAAAAAAAATATATGTATATATGTATACACATATATAGATAGATAGATAGATAGATAGATAGATATAGATATAGATATAGATATAGAACTCCTTCCAAAGTTACATACATTTTCTTGTTTTCTACTTCCTGTCTTAACATCTCTCATATAATAAATGCTATGACAATTTAACTTTTCTTTTTAAAAACTATCAGAAGGTAGATAGCATTTATTCAGGGGGGCATATTATTCAACTAAAGAATGAAGCAGCTGGGATGAGAAAAATGTAGATGATGTATAACATGTAAATGTCTCTCTGAGTTCTAGAGGGGAAACAGGACATGAAATGAAAAAAGGGCTGCCCAGTTACAAGCCAGTCCACTTCTCACCTGCACCACCATTCCCCAAAAGATCCATTCTAGCCTACTTTTTCACCATTTTCTCCTTACAGACCAGACGTTATGAGCCAGTAAAGTTTACATTCTGCTGGTTCAAGTGACAGTGTATTATTGCTAGGAAAAGAGACAGGAGATCCAATGAGATGGTTTATGGCCGAAAGTGGTATTAAAATATTAGTATTTGTGGACTATAATCTGGAAAGCTCTTCAGAAGTTAATTTTAGTTGAGTTTAGTATCTCTTACGACCCCTTGTTATGAAATGATCCATTTTGTCCTTTGTTATATAAAGCAGAGGACAGCTTTAAAAAGTCCCTAACATATCAAACATTCGTTTGGATAAGCCTGAAGTGTTTACTACTCTCTGTCATTCTACTTTAATTGTATCTTCAGGTCCTCAGTGAGGCCTTGGGTCAATTTCATAGATGGAGAGAGAAGTTAAGAGGAAATCCAACACACTTAATAAAGATCAAGGGTGTATGAGATAAAAAGGGATGAATTAATGGCATTTGCAGTGACCTGGATGAGACTGGAGACTACTATTCTAAGTGAAGTAACTCAGGAATGGAAAACCAAACATTGTATGTTCTCAACGATATGTGAGAGCTAAGCTATGAGGATGCAAAGGCATAAGAATGATACCAAGGGCTTTGGGGACTTGGGAGGAAGGGTTGGAGGGGGGCAAGGGATAAAAGACTACAAACAGAGTGCAGTGTATACTGCTCAGGTGATGGGTGCACCAAAATCTCAAAAATCACCACTAAAGAACTTACTAATGTAACCAAATACCACCTGTACCCCAATAACCTATGGAAAAATTTTTTAAAAAGGGTGTGTGAGAGAGATTACAGGACCTTCTAAAGAGAGCAATTAGGAAAGTGGTCATAAGAAGAAAGAGTGACGTTATTCTATTTAATAAAGCTGAAGCTTTCTGAGGTTCAGAAAGGAAAAAAGGGAAAATGCGGAAGGGAGGAAAGGGGTAAGGAAGACTTTTTTCTAGGAGCCAAGAAGAATCCCCAGAGCTTAACAGAAGGAGATAGCAAAGAGTTACAGAAAGTAAGTTTAACTCTGTGAGGTTTGTGGGAAAGAATGTAAATGCAGGCTACATGGTTCTCCGGGCTGGCACCCACGGTCCTACTGAACACAAGGCTTCTCTTTGGGACTCTGGCGCACCACACAGGTTCCCAGTGCTCCCAGTGTTTGGCTGGGGCAGGGCACGCCATGGCAGGCAGTTTCCCTTCCATTCCCCTTGGGCCACACTGGATCGGTCCTTCTGGAAACAATGACTGATAAAGCAGAGAAGGTTGCTGTAGAACCTGAAAACGTGTTTAAATGTCATAGGGAATCGAGAGTCCTTCATCTCAAAAAAGGCAGAAGATGGCCCTGTTCTTAAGGAAACAAAGAGCAGGAGACAGCCTTATTGGATACTCTACCATGTCCAAGGAAAATAAGCTTATGGCAGGAGATGGTATTCCACTAAGCCAATTGGATTCTTGGTTTGATGACTTCAGTGGTTTCAGCAAAGATGGGCTGATGCAGAAACCTGGTAGAAATGCACCTGTAGGAGGAATCATTACCAGGAATTTCTCTGGAGACGACCTAAAAGTCACAGAAATACTCCTTTTTCCAAAAAGCCAAGAAGAAATTAATGTTGATATAAAATGTCAATTAGTGAAGGAAATTCGACACTTTGGACGAAAATATGAAATACTCTTCAAATTGCTTGAAGGACTGCAAGGACCTATGGAAGTCAAGAAATGATTTTTTGAATCCATCATCAAGGAAGCCGCAAGATTTATGAGGCGAGACTTAATTCAGCACCTTGAGAAGAAACTGGAACAAATGATTTCTGGCTACTTGTTCAAGAAGGATCATCTTAACCCCAAATGCATAATCTTGTTAATTATTGAGGAGAAAAAAAGGATCAGATTGCTGTTTTCTAGAATGGAGCAGGATATTGCTGAAGCCTTTTAGCATGTGTTAGTGAATAAAATGGACTTCCAGAAGCTAAGACATTTCTGTTAAAAAAAAAAAAGAATGTAAATGTAGTTAGTGTAAGCACCATAGATTTATCTGAAAAGTACAATGGAAATTCTAAAATATAAATAACAATCTAGTGATAAACAACACTTAAATGGGCTGAAGCCTCTAGGAACAGAATCTTCAGAATGCTCACTGAATTTCTTTCTGGTATATACTGCTCTTCCAACTCAAATGGAGCTAACTTCAGTTTCTTACTACATTCATAAAACTATTATGAGTATCATCTCCATGGGTGAGGAAATGTGGAATGTCCTTTATTTAAAAAAAAAAAAAAAAAGAGAGAGAGAGAGAGACAGAGCCTCATTATGTTGCTCAGGCTGGCCTCCAATGCCTGGGCTCAAGCAATCTTCCCACCTCAGCCTCCTGAGTAACTGGGACTACAGGCATGTGCCACTGCACCCAGCTGATGCCTTTTTTTTTTTTTTAATGGCCATAGTCTGAACCACTAACCTCTCTGCCAGTGACCTACGTATGTACATTTCCTGATGACAGTTATTACAAGGACTTGCAAAGACAGATAACCCAAATATCTCCACCACTATTGAGAAGTTGAAAAAAAATCACATATATAATTGATGATAAATAACAGCATCTTCTATGACCTAGGAAATGCATTACTCTAAATGCAAACCCTCTTTTCAGTATGCTTACATTAACCAAAATAGTTTTGTAAAGCCAAAATGAAATGTATATGGAATTTTAATAATAACAGATAAGCATCTACAAATGAACCAAAAACATCTAAAACACAAAATGTAGCACCAAGCATGATAGTATTCATGTAACACTAGGGAGCATGGCTGATGATGAGAAGTAAACTCTAATTTACTAAAAGCATCCATTGGGTTTTTAGTATACTGTTTTATGTTTTCTTCTCTCTAGATTAGATATTTTCTCAAAGAGCAACAGAATACATGAAATGAAATGAAGCCTTAACAAAAGAGAACATCATTAATTTTAATTCATGTACCTCCAGAAAGCATTTATAAAAGAACATGCTTCAAGGAAAAAATAATAATTTCACATTTCATAAAGTATTTCTGTTGAGAAAATCATCTTTCTCAAGCTCAGTATTATACTTAGATCCTGTTGTGGCAACAAACACTTAAAGCTCTTTAAAAGGAACTTTATGTCCATTCACAATTCAGCAAGATACCAATTTAAAGTTTGTATCAGGACAGACTTTTAAAATAAGATTAAACTTAGCATGCTTATTATGAACAAGCCAAACAAAACCTGTAATGGTCATAAAAACAAGGAGGTGTCCCTGAGTTCTCAATGATAATTTGTTATTTTTTTAAAGAACAGTATATGTGAGAGAGTGAAAGGACTGCCAACTGTTTCTATTCTGTGTCAGTAATTCCCTAAGTTATACCCTTCCCAAAGAGGCTCATGCAATGGAAGGGAGAATATCCTGGGAAGCAGGAATGTAAACCAGCAGTATCCAGTGGTCTGTTTTACCCGTGCACCACATGGCAGCAAAATTTTTTTTTTTTTTTTTTACTAAAGTAGCTCCACCTGGGCATGAATGGCCAGGGCTTTCTAAGTCCCTCTGGTTTTTCTTCAACACTTTACAAGATTAGTCACTAGAGAAAGAAACGAGTGATGCCATTCCCAGGTTTCAACAAAGAAATATGTGCCTTCTTGCTGCTAATTCTCTCCTCCTTGGAAGAGAGAATGGAGGTGTTTATCCTTATTCACATAGGCAACGCGAGGTAGAACAGAGCCAGTTCACAGGTGAAAAGTGGTAATAAAAAGACCAAAAAGAGTCTTTCAGAAGGTTCCACTACATCAGAATGTTCTATAGATGGTGTAGATTCCAGTCTCACCCCCAGAGCTAGGATTTTGTTTGTTTGTTTGTTTTTTATCTCCCTACAGAATGTCAGCTTCTCATAAATACAGACTGTCTTATACACCATCTTTGCATTACAGTTCTTAACAACATTTGGGGTACATGGTAAGTACTGAATCACTGTTAGACAGAAATAGCTAAGATATGAAAGCCTGTCCTTTATCATGCAGGAGTTAGCTGACATGGGAGGAAAGCAAACTGGGCTATGGATAAAGTTTAAGTAGTTGGAAAGATAAGAGAATAAGAACTTTCATTTTACATACATGTTACATGCATGTTAGAATGCAAGTTCCTTAAGGCTAAAGACCATGTCTTATTTATCTTCATGTTCCCAGCACGTAGACATGTATAATAAATGTATGCTGAGTGAAGGGTGGCAGCTATGTGGCAATGACAGGAGCCAAGAGTTACTGATGCTTACTATGTACCATATGTTTACTACAAGCTTTATATATGACTCCTTTCGTCCTGACCCTAAGCCAAGGAAGAAATCACTTTCCCAAGGACAAGACTGGCAGAACCAGGACTACACCACTACATCATCATGCCTCACTGGCAGACCAATGATTGAAGAAGGCTCAAGTTACTCTGGAACCAAGGACTGGGAGAGCCCTTGTAGTGAGTAGAGAGAAGACCTCCAGATTTCGTTTTGTTTTGTTTTTAAGAGGAGAGGGCACTGAACTGAAATCTGATATCTTCCAAGAGCTATTTGAGTGAAATAAGGCACAAGAGGCTTCCAGACCCCAAAAACTCTTTAAAACAACCCAAAACTCTCTTTCAAAATGGCATGCTCATCTTAGAAGCCAAGAAAGTAATACGTATTTAATATTAAACACAGATACTCTAGTGCACAGCAGTTCCTCCCCACTGTACTTAGCTGAGATGCACAAAATGGTGAGCCCAGGAGGCATGCACCAGCATGTTCACTGCATACTGGCGCTAGGAACACAGGGAAATGAATAAATAAAATCACATACGCCCATGTTATGGAATGCTGTGTCACAAATGAAAAGAATGAGGTAACTGTCTCTCTTGGCAGAGAAACATCAGAAGAAAAAAGCTAAATGTAGCATTTGTATAGCATGATAAACTATGCTGAAAATCGACACAAACACAATACTATACTTTTCTCCAGTTTTAAGACCGTGTGGTGCATGTATGCTTGCACATATATCTGAATTCCTCTCCTGAGGAGTGGATGGAGACAGACACAGATGCCAGAGGAATTTTACTTTATATCTGTAATGTGTGGAATTTGTCAGAAGAGTAGTACACATATATATTACTTATACCTGTATTTATAAAATAATATTAAGCATTTTTAGAATATTTTCTGAGACAGCAAGAAAAAATAAAACCAAGTAGATCACCATCAGGAGGCTGGGCCATACCACAGCTTTAGGAGGACAGAACACTCAAGCTTACAGGGTTTTAGCACCACTCTCAAAATGATGTTGCTCTTCTCAGAGCCTTCCCCCACTGGGTGGATCAGAGAGAGAGAACAGAAAACAAAAGGCATCACCCTCTTAACTGTTGCTCAGCACCAGTCTAAGGAAACCAAAGGGGGTGCTCCCTGGTGTGGGGCGAGAAAAACTGGAGGGCAAGCCTGACACATGCCATGCCTGAAATATGAGTAGAGGAAACATCCAGGAGGGTGTAAGGACTCCAAGAAATGCAAATGGAAACCCTGGAGTCATAGCTCTGAGCGACAACTAATGACAGCCTTTGGAGAATCCCAGGCTTTTACTTCCTCTGTACCACCAACTCTCTCAGATCCTTCACCAATTTATCTGGAGCCACCTAATTCAACCCTGAACTGCAGAATCTCAGAGTTAGCTCAACCCTCTCCACCTCTCCAGATCATCTTATTCTAGCTATTTTGAAATGCAAAATATACTTTTCCAAGGAATATACTCATAAATCACACACCACTCTCGCCACACTCAACCAGTTATAGGAGTGAGAGGCAACAACTTGGGAAAAAGGACAAAAAAGAACCTCACTCATATCCCAGCAAAGTCCAGTATCTTATCAGTGGCACCTAATGTGATTAGGACAACTCATTACATCAAGAGGGACAATAGCAAATGGCCCACGGTCGGTCACCTAGGAAAAAGACAAGTGATGGCAAGAATCCTAAGAGACATATTTAACTCTGCAAATAAAAGTCTAACTGAAATTTAACATGGCTATCAAATCACATAAAATAAATCTCCAAAATACCCATCTAAGATTCAAAGAAATGTCTGAGTGTCTTAAAAATACTGACTCTCAGGCAAGGGAACCTTGCTATCAATCTGATTGTTGTGCTCCTCTCCTTTCCTCCAATCTGTGTCTGAGCAGAGAAGATGACAGAATCATCACTTTGTTGCAGAAGTAGGATAATAATAGCTATCATAAAAAACCAGGGCTTCTGATTTTGAATATTCCCTCTTCGATTTGGGAAACATTTTGTTTTGTATTTTAATCATCAAAAATATAAAACTACCTTTGCTATTATGCACTTACTTTAGTGATGTTTTTGTAAACTTTATCCAACTTAGCTTAAAGCTCAAGCTTATGGTTACTAATTAACATTTACTGCTTAATTCGTAAGTATGCTTTTATGAAATTCTCACAACAACGATAAACTGAGTAAGTCAACATCTAAATGTTTCTAAAAAGAAAATATGATCGTGACCACATTTTTAAAAAACTGTACTTATATCTGAAAGTACCAAAATAAAAATGGTAATAATTTCCACTATTGAATGGCCGTTTTTTCCATGTTGACTCACTCAATTTACCATTCATTACAAGATCTAATTTATCCTCTGAGTCACTGCTGATTTCTGGGTCTGTAAATGTTCATATTGATTATTTCTCCACAATGAAAATTTTAACATCTGCTTTCACGAATACAAATTTTAGTAAATTTCATTCTAAGTCACAAATTTAAGAAAATGATGATATACTGCTTTGTGCCATTCATAAAACACTACTAGATAAACAGCTACTATTACTTATCGATCACTTATGAGTTAGGCACTAGTGTACCTATTTTATGCTTTTCATTTCAATAATTCTCACAAAAATGTCAAAAACTAAATCTGTAATAGGAAAAGCATGGCATTCTGATCACATGAATTGCAAATGTTGGGTAAAGATTACACCAATAAACTATGATATGCTTGAAGAAGACGTAGTAACTGAAAAACATATAACAAAACTGAAAGGCGTTTTGTTTTTTTTTTAAGCATTAATGTTATGAAACAACATAATTTTTTGGAAGCTCTGTTTTGGAGGGATCATAACACTGACATCAGTTTTAACCTCAAAATAAATAAAATAAATAAGGTCTAACTAAAACACTCCCCTAGGAGGTGAATAAAATAGCTCACAACATTGGAGTTTTTTGGCGCCTTCCCTGTGACCCAGGCTTGGGCTGGTCTAAGACAGAGGAGAGAAGCTGGCTGAACTAACAATGATATTTGATCTGCACATCTGTGGTACGGGCAGTTACTCTGAACTCACCTATTTCCTGTTTTCCCAAACATGCTCCTTTCTAAGGCTCCTTTAGGCAGGAAAAGACTCCTCACAATGATCTGCCTCCATGACAGATGTTTCTTTCTTTTCCACCACTCTATTTCTTCTCCCAACTTACAATAAATAAATAAATAAATAAACAAACAAACAAACAAAAAAAAAAAAAACAAGCAGCAGCATCTCTCTCACCGTTTAGTGGGTACTGAACAAAGACAGTTCAACATATTGGTGTCTGACTAGACTTCAATGACCAAGTAACAAATATTTCTGCAAAACACGTGGTTTCCAATTGCTTGCTTTCAACAAAATTGAAAGCGTACCTAATCAGGTTGTCAGGCAGTAGGACTTTAAAAATAATTGATTAAAATTAATGTTTGACGACAGGTCAGTGACTTTCGGCATCTAACCCAGGAGTTCAAAGTACTGAACGATATTCCTATAACAAAACTCCTTCCATTACCAGTTACTTATTTACGTGAATAACTTCCCTTTGCACTGATATTTACAAAAACAAAAATTAAAAATAAAATCATATATCATTCTAGCAATGAGTGACATTCATCAATGGACACATTATCCATTAGGAATAAAAAAGGTACAACCCACTGAGAAAAATGTTTGCATTAAAATTTATAAAATACAATTATTAAAATAGGAACATATTTATGTTTTTTGACCAACTGCATGCCAATAATTTTTATATCTCAATCCAGAAGAAATAAAATACTTAAAGCCTTATAACAGACTTTTAAAACTGTACATATAAATACACACACACACACATAATTTTTGTTTCAGAGAAGTAATGAAAGACTGACCAATAACAAGGCTCTGAACCACAAAAATACTATATTAAGATAAAATTCTGTGGAGAAATAGAATGCAATTATAAGGAGAAAATAATGACGTGAAGTTTCTAACAGCTGAAGAAAAAGCTAGTGCAGGCTTTTAAAAAACACATGATTTAGTACCATTGCCCATCGGATATGCTTATTTTTAAAAGTTACCATGTACAATACCCCAAAATAACATCCTTTAATTATTTAAATGTATAAAGAAAAACCACAAGTCAATTAAACAATATATAAGGGACAAAGAGTTCTTTAAATCCTTAGAGTAGGTTTCTAAACAACCTTATTTCACACATTGTGATATTCTTTTCCTCCTTTCTGCCTTTCATGTGACATTTTCTAAGACCTAGCCTCTCAATGACTCATTTCCTTCATTAAATCCTCCCCAATTCCCCCAATCCGTAATGACCATGCTTTGTCTTATAACACTCAACCATCTAACCCATCTGGCTCACTCACTCTTGTAAGTAGATACAACATTCACGATGGGTAAGGTTCCTTGTATATTCACTCAGTGAATACCCCCAACATCCTCTGAAGCTGATTTTACTACTGTCAACATTTCAGGATGATAAACCAAAGCCAGACTGGCAGTAACCTGTGCAAGGTCAAACAGCTGCTAAGTGGCAGAGCTGGGATGGGTCGCGGAATAAAACACAAAAGAACTGTCTCTGGAGTCTCAACTGTGAACCATTACAAATCTCCTATGTTTCCCATCCCTGTGCCCTGAACCTGAGTTCAGTGCAACCCACCTTTGTAGGGGATGATGCTTCCTTGCTAAGGAGTTACGGCTTCAACAATCAGCTGCTCTCAAACAGCCCCAAAGATAACCTCTGGGTTCTGAATCTGTGTAACCAGAATGTGCTTACAGTCCCTTAAAATAACCTTCTCTTTCATGCCTGTAGGGAATAATCAGATTCAACACATAGCTATTTATTTCAATTTTTAAAAGTTCCAATTAACAGGGAAAAAAATCCTTAGCAGTCAATTGCATATTACGATATTCCAAAAATGTTTTAATTACCTAAGCCTGCCTAGCTATAACTTACTTAATGCTTTTTACTTTTAAATCAAACTAAATATGGAATATAGCTCTGGAAAAAAATGAGAGACTGATTGCAAACCACCTTAATGTCCTCATGAATCTTTTTATGGAAATAAAAAGAACTTCAGTGAAGTTCTGAGACCTTGTTTACAAGTGGGGCAGACACCAGGGATGGAAGCCCCAGATTCAAGCGTCCTTAGAAGATGAATTTTATCACTTCTTGGCCTTTTGGCTAAGATCAAGTATAGAAGATGAATTTAGAAGCAGGGAGTCAGGCAAAAGAGATTTTATGTGAAACTAAGTTGTATGAAGACTCTTTGATGGTTACACCTAATTGAACATCTACTTTTTTTTATAGATTAAGAAACTAAGTCCCTAAGAAATGAAAGGACAAACCCATACTCCTCTGGTTTGCTTAGAGGCAAAACTAAGGATTTGGGTCTCTAAATCCCAATGTGATTCCTTATGAGAGGGGTCTTCAAAAGTTTCATGGAAAATGCATATCATGAAAAAACTACGCATGGATTTCATCAAAATAAACTCATACTTACTTGTTATAACATGTCTGAACAGGATCTAGTTTGAGGCACTAACAAGGGTGAGACTTCGGTTTGAAAAGAGCCCCTATCAGAGCAATATAAATTATGCTAAAATTTAAACAAGAACAAACATCAAATTTATGGTGAAGCTTGGATGGAAGTATGGTGAAATCACTGATGCTTTATGAAAAGTTTATGGGGACAATGGTCCCAGAAAATCAGCAATTTACAAAACAGATAAATTGTCTTGGGAAGGGATGAGACAATGTTGAAGATGAAGACTACACCAATTTTCAAGAAAAAAATTAAGTCTGCTTTCCTGCTCTAATTGAAGAGAACTGACAATTAGCAGCTTATACAATTCTGACTGAAAAATTAAAGTTGAGGAAACTTTCTACTCAATGGGTGCCAAAACCACCGTGCCCAGATCAGCTGCAGACAAGAGCAGAGCTGTCAATGGAAATTTTACATAAGTGGGATCAAGATCCTGAAACATTTCTTTGAAAATATATAATAGTAGATGGAATACAGCTTTACCAGTATGATTCTGAAGACAAGGCACAATCAAAACAATGGCTACCAAGAGGTAGAAATGGTCCAGTCAAAGCAAAAGAAGACTGGTCAAGAGTAAAAGTCATGGCAACAGCTTTTTGGGATGCTCAAGGCATTTGGTGTGTTGACTTTCTGGAGGCCCAAAGAACAGTAACATCTGCTCGTCATGAGAATGTTTTGAGGTCAAAGCCTTAGCAGAAAAACACCCAGGAAAGTTTCATCAGAGTTCTTCTCCACCATAATGCTCCTGCTCATTCCTCTCATCAAACAAGGGTAATTTTGTGACAGTTTCAATGGAAAATCATTAGGCATTCACTTACAGTGCTAATTTGGCTTCTCCTGATTTCTTCTTGTTTCCTAATCTTAAAAAATATTTAATGGGCACTCATTTTACTTAAAAATACAAGTAGACTGAAATGACATGGCTAAATTCCCAGGACCCTCAGTTCCTTAGGGATGGACTAAGTAGCTGGATTCACTGCTTACAAAAGTGTTGTGAACTTGATGAAGCTGGCATTGAGAAAGTTTATATTTTTAATTTTTATCTTTTAATTTCATTTGTCCACAAACTTCTTGAAGTCCCCTAGTATGTTTAACTAGATGAAGCTCATTTTGATTCTCTAAAAGCCAAGAGTCAGGTTATAAATCCACTTATGTTTATATATTCAAAATTGCTCAGAGAAAAACTGAGCAACTCTCTTCGATTGCTAAATATTTCCATGCAAGGAAATCAGTCATCTCAGTCAAAGGAAAGTCTTTTCTTCCATAGTTTTTGATGTCAGTTCATTATATTTTACCTCCAGGCTACTTGTTTTCTTTGAGTAAGATCCATTACATATAATACTTTATAATATGTTGGTGGAAAATAGAGCAGAAGTATCCCATTTAAGATGTTTCCCCTAAGGGTTAAAACATAGTTTACACACACATACATACTCACTCGCTAACAAACACCGGCCTAGGAGAACACAGTCCTTGCGCCAGTGAAATCTACATGACACACTGGTTACCCACAGTGACCTAATTCTTCAAAGTAGCTGTTGGTATCAGAAACTAGGACACTAAAGTCCAATAATTACAGCTCTGAAGACAAGGCTACAGTTAGCAATGTCACTTACTAGTATTATATTATTGCAAGGTATGTACTTTCCTCTTAGGTGCAATATTAAATAAAACACAAGAGGATACAGGAGCTTCTGTTTGTATTATATTCTATCTTCTAATCACAGATTAACCAAAAAAGTTAAAGTAGCAGCCTATATGGTAATGTTTAAAGCTTCAATTAAATGAAAGATGATTATACCGCAAGAAAAATTAATTCCCACCTCTCTCAACTTTTCCCCCAGAAAAATGTTATTTTCTAAAAATGAAATAAATTGCATTTCATTAAATTATGGGTGCTACAAAATGGATTTATTAAACTTGATATTGGCAAAAAATTATATCTCATTAGAAATTTTTTTTTTTTTTTTTTTGAGACAGAATCTCGCTCCATCGCCCAGGCTGGAGTGCAGTGGCATGATCTCAGCTCACTGCAACCTCCGCCTCCTGCATTCAAGTGATTCTCCTGCCTCAGTCTCCCGAGTAGCTGGGATTACAGGCGCATGCCACCACACTCGGCTAATTTTTTGTATATTTAGTAGAGACGGGGTTTCACCTTGTTAGCCAGGATGGTCTTGATCTCCTAACCTCGTGATCTGCCTGCCTTGGACTCCCAAAAGTGCTGCGATTACAGGTGTGAGCCACTGTGCCTTGCCTTCATTAGAAATTTCCAAACTGCTCTGATCTTGTAGAGCTTTTAAGGCTAGTGAGCACAAGATTTCTTCTAATTTAGTATTTTTAGAAACCTTTTGAATGCGATGTCTGAACGATAATGAAAAGGGAAACAGAGTGTTCTTTTATTAGCTTAAGAGATGTTAAGAAAGAGAGAGCCCTTCAATTGCACTTCTAATCATTTTCAGAATCTGGAGAGAATGCAAATAGAAAAACAAGTTGAATTCCAAATGAAAAACAAAAGTTGGGTTGAACTATAAGGCCTCTCAACTCTGTTTCAAAATCATTAAGGACCAAAGAGTTTATATAATTTTGGAAAGGTTGCCTCATTTTCGTTCTTGATTTTGTTTTCTCCTAAAGCTTAATTTGGGCAAATAGTTACTTTGGGGAAGAAAAGGTCAAAGAACAACTAAAGTAGAGATTGAGAAATGTAAGAATATTTTGTCAGGTATGCATTACTTTAGTTTTTAAATTGAATTTGTAAGGTTTAACAAAAATAGACACCCAACAAAGACAATCTTTAATACTAACTCATTTTCTGTTTCTTTATTCCTTCTTGCTGAGAGATTACAAAATCTTTTGAATAATTAACTGGTTTAGTAACCTAATACAATTATAGTATGTAACCATAAAATATTAATAGTCTCTCTCCCCAAACCCTCATTTCCTCCTGGACTGAAAATCTGGTACTAACAACAAATAGGCTCTATTCATTAATACTAATCCAAATAACTGCATCTGGTTGGTTTAAGGGGGGCAAAAGTAGCATATATCCAAAACTAGTTTAGCAAATTAAATTCAAGAATAAATATTTTTGTTATTTTATGCAATACTAGCTAAAAGTCAATCTACAAAAGCATGGAAGTTGGCTAATGTCTTCTTTGCATCTAAAATGAAAAGCTACATTTTGTCTATGAATTTTGATCAATCATCCAAATGTCTGATTTACAGGAGGCCAAAGTTTAGAATGTTAAACAACTTTCCAGTATTTCTTAATACAGAAAACTTGGCACTAAATAAAAGATCCCTGAAGACTGATCACCCTTTCAGGCAGCGTGAACACTGATAGAGCCAAACACCCTGAAGACTTCATATTTCTATCATGGGCCTTGATTAGTGATTTCATTAAAACGCCAATAAGCCAGTATTGAGACAACCTGAGTGTTCAGGCAATGATGTGTGAAAAACAGGAGAGACAGGTGAGTCATGAAAATTACTAAGGAAAGACTCTCTCCACAACTGGGCTTATCTTTTCCCAAAGGGAGATTTGTTAAGAGGAGCTCAAATACAAACATGGGAAGGTGTACAGTTTGGAAGAAAGCATTTTAGGTGATCCTGGTATCTCTATTTCCTACCAACTACTTTCATGTTGAAAAAAGAAATGACCTGGACTGGAAAGAAAGAAAAAAATATTTATATGTTACTTCAAGTTTACATATGACGGCTTCACGTTTAATTCAGGCAACTACTATAAAATTCATCAGTGAGGCACTCTAAGTTTGCATTACACTTATTTATCCATCATTTACTATTTTTTTCACATGCACGAGAACACCAAGGAAGAGAAGACAAATAATCTAGAAAGGAAACATATGAAAAAAGAAAATCAGTCCAGGTGCAGTGGCTCATGCCTGTAATACCAGCACTTTTGGGAGGACAAGGCGGGTGGATCACCTGAGGTCAACAGTTCGAGACCAGCTTGGCCAACATGACAAAACCCCATCCCTACTAAAAATACAAAAATTAGCCAGGCATGCTGGTGTACACCTGTAGTCCCAGCTACCTAGGAGGCTGTGGCAGGAGAATCCTTGAACCAGTGGGGCAGAGGCTGCAGTGAGCCGAGATCGCTCCACTGCACTCCAGCCTGGGCGACAGAGGAGACTCTGTCAAAAAAAAAAGAGAGAGAGAGAAAGAGAAAGAGAGAGAGCGAGGGAGAGAGCGCTAAAGAATAAAAAAGAGAAAAGAGGTAGAGGGCAAGACCAGCAAATAGAAATGGTCTACACGGAGAGCCCCTTTAGAAGGCCAGGAGCCAGTCAGACCTCAGTGGCCCCTGCTCCTGCTTAACACTATTAGCCACTGGACAGTTCACTGCCCAGAGTGAAACAGGAAGAGAGGGGGAAAAGAAAAATGACAAGCATTTAGTTCTGATGAGTATAGTTTGCTCAAATAAGTAAATAGGCAAGTCAGAGTCTATTAATTTCCAAGTCAAGCACTAAGTATACTGGCAAGCTAAGCTACAGCCACCAGCAGCAGAACAGGACCATCTAGTCTACACAAACTGCCCTATGATGTGAGAACCAGAGGTCCTGGATAATCCAAGGAAAACCCAGAAGATATAGTGACATGCTTAAATAAAAGCAAAAGCAATTATGCAAATATATCTGATTGAGAAGTTGGAATTTTAGGATGAGTTGCTACAGCATTTACTCTGAGACACAGCCCATCTCTAAATATAACTGATGAAAAACAATGGTAAATCAAACTTGATGACACAAGTATGTGCCAAAGTGTGTGCCACGTTGTACTCCAGGAAAAACTTTTCCACTAAAAAACAATAGTTTTAAGCAAACTTAAAAATAGATGAGCATATCTTCTGTGCAGTAATGCTATAAAGCTGAAAATGTAACTTAGAGCTCTCAGGGATATTAAATAATGGCTTACACAAGAGTACAAACAGATGGTCAAAAACATAGTTTCTGACTTACCAGAAGTTTTGAGAAACTCAATAAAAGATTATTTCAGAACTACAGGTTTTCCTGTAGGTAGCAAAGTGATCACAGATAACTGCAGAAGTCACATTTAGGACATAAAACCACCAACCAGAGAACTTTTATTTCTTGATTCATCCTATGAATCATGGGTTATTCTGAAAAACCTATCATATTATTACCTAAAGAAGTTGAGTGAGAAAGTTTGTCCATACCTGAAATTCTAACAAAAAGCGAATACTAATGAAATTTGAAATTAATAAAAAAGTTAAAAGCAAAATTAAACTATGAAATCAGAAAATTGAACTTCAGTTATCTAAGAAATTCCCTGAACATAGTAACCCTTTGCTTCCCCACAATACTTAAAAAGGAAACAGTGCCCGTCTACACATTTATCTTTAGTTTGTTAAATCCTTTATTTTTTACCTGTATGAAGATTCAGGGAAAGAGTATTTTTTCTTTTCTAATTTGTTCAACTTACCTAACAGCAAAGATAAATTTTAATGGCATTTTTATGAGGTCTTTTTCTAAGAGTCAATAATATGGTAAATACCCTGGTTACTAGGATTAAATCTGTGGTTGGAAAAGCACACCATTCTAAAAATAATGAATTCTAAATCAACCGACCTAAATGTGCAAGTGTTTGGAAACCACAGCTCCACTCACACCCCACAGAATCAGTTCCATTGCCCAGGATTAAGTTCTCAAAAGGATCAAAAGCCTATTTCCTATCACTTGGGTTCATAAAGATGCTGCTCAATACTGTTCTAAAAATCATAAACAATTGCTAGGTTTTATACTTTACTGGGTAAAGAGTTGTAAACAAATGGAACTAGTTTAGAACATTTTTTTCTTAAAGTTACATTCCAGTGATACAGGCTATATTTAAGGAAGCAGGTCCCATATATGTGTGTGGTCTACTAACTGAAAGTCATATTTAATATAATTTCCATTTCATAAAATCAAAACATGGTATTGTTTTCAGGTGTTAGAAATAAAGTTTCCAGTTAATGAGCTCATGACTAAGACCAATATGGCAATAGTTAAGAGAAGATATACAGAGGAAAACGTACATGTAGGGATTGAAATGTTTTACCATTTTTTATTATCAAAAGATAAGTTTCATATTTTAAATCACATTAAAAATATGATGTCAAGTTTACAAAAATATCATCTACAAAAATCAACTGTTAATTTATTAAGGATGGCATAAGAAAAGCAAGAATTCAAAAACCAGCATACATATGTTTCATAACTGCATTCCTATTTTCTTACCCTGTATGTGGTATAGTCGGACTCTATGAGTAACATGGTCAAAAAAGCAAGTCACTTCCGAGTAAATCCTTCCATGTGTCACTCTGACAAAGGGCGGTGTTGTGTAAACATAAGGCTGAGAAGAAAATAATATATTTAAGGAAAATATTTTGGCTTCCAAACTTTTAAAAGAATATGTTTATTATAGTTTCAAAAATGGAAAATACATACCACCTGATATTTGCAATTTTAAGTGTAAACCAGATCTTATAAGGTAACATAATATGCATGTGATAAAAACTGAACATGTTTTTTTATTTTTAAAAATGCTGAAAATAGGAAATAAAAATGTTTACAACTTCACTGCTCTAGAAAGCATTCCTCCCGGCTATACAAATTTCTAACTAAAATCCTTCTATTTGTCCCTATAGTTACTTATTAGAAACAGCAATCATCCTATAGAAATTACATTTTCCCAGGTAAATAATTATTATAACCATGGTCCCAGCCCCCTAATGTTCAGGGTTTGGGACAGGTGGCAAGGATGACTACAGGGAGTCATCTAAGCAAACTGAAAGCAGGATTCAGAAACATAGTTTAATCACAGCTCGGTTTACTAAACTATAAAACATTTTGTCCTTTTACTTGAAAGAACTAGCTGAATATAAACTCACAAACTTTAAAAAACTACTTGGAAACCACTAGTTTAGTTTTTATTTAAATTAAAAAAAAATTTAAAAAATAAAAATTTAAAAATAAAGCACCTAACTTATGTGACATGGAAGCAAATTTAAAACATTTCTGAGTAACTATATTTTTAAAGTATTAGATACCTTAGCTCAACAATAGCATAGAAAGTTAGGCTTGCCATATGAACTACTTAAACAGTATAAGATTTTTGGCTGGGCGCCGAGGCTCACACCTGTAATCCTAGCACTTTGGGAGGCCGAGGTGAGTGGATCACAAGGTCAGGAGATTGAGACCATCCTGGCTAACATGGTGAAACCCCGTCTCTACTAAAAATACAAAAAATTAGCCAGGCATAGTGGCGGGTGCCTATGGTCCCAGGTACTCGGGAAGCTGAGGCAGGAGAATGGCGTGAATCCGGGAGGCGGAGCTTGCAGTGAGCCGAGATCGTGCCACTGCACTCCAGCCTGGGTGAAAGTGCGAGATGCCATCGCAAAAAATAAAAATAAAAATATTTTCAGAATTGTGTAACTTTCTTCCAAATTTTCCTCTTTTGCCAGGGAAAATTTTCTGGGGTTATTAAAATGCTTAATGATTTACAAATTTCTTGTACCTAATTACCAAATAGCTAGAAAGTGAGGGAGGGGATGAGAACCTGGGATGGTGAGTTCTGGGCTCTTGTCTTCTTCTGAGGCACTAGATTGCCTCATTCCCTGATGTTTTTTATTTTCTCTCTGTAAAAACGACAATCGTTTTATCTTTCTATCTGACATTAGAGCTATTTAAAGATAGAATGGTTTTAAATAAATTAGTTATTGGTATCTATGCATGAAATTCTATAGCACAACTACTTTTTTAAGTATAAATACAGTCTATCAAAATAAAATGTCCAATGACAAAAGCTGGTAAGTGAGAAAATATTGAAAAAGCTCATAATTGGGATTCACTGCCCATCTTGGAATGCCTCATATGAGTTGTAGTTTGTCTTTAATTCTTCACTGACTTAAAAAAAAGAAAAACCCCAAACAGCCAAAAAAAAAAAAAAAAAAAACCACAGAATCCTTACTGTAGCCCACACAATCCCTTAAAATCCAATACTGGATTTTAGTTAGCAGGTTTCATAACTTGTGGAACAAAAGTAACTATTTCAGGAGATAGGTCCCTAGCTAACAATAACTAGGAAAATATTTCACTGATCTTGAGGTGGAGAAAACCAATAAAAGTATAAAAGCAAAGGAAGAAACTCTAAAGAAAAAAAAAGAAATGACTACATAAAAATTTAAAACCACTATAAATGAGAAATACAATAAAATAATTAAACTAAATGACACAATAAGAAAAATTTTACAACATATAGGGAAAAGGATTAATTTTACCACATATAAAGAGTGCTCAGAGATCATCAGGACACGCCAACGGAAAAACAGTCAAAGAATAGAAAAAGGAAAACCACAAAAGAAATATGAAAGATAAATGAAGGCACAAAAAAGTTCAACCTTACTAGTAATCACAAAAATCTTAACAGAAAAATATTTTTCTACTAACTTATTATTATAGGCAAAGCTTTTAATATGGCCAATTCTCAGTGGTTGGAGTGGAACTTTAGAGTTACTCTCAAAAAATGCTGGTGGGATTGAACATTTGCCTAGTCTTTCTAGAGGGAAGATAAGCTGTACATAGCAAAAGTTCTTAAAAGACTTCAGAAACTGATACAAAATGACTCTTCCAGAAAGTTATTCTCAGAAATTCATCAGCATTGCATAAAAAGAATGGTACAAAGAAAGCTTATTACAATGTTATAGTAGTGAAGAATCAGGAGAAAAAGAATATATGTAACATCTTAAACACAAGAGTATATATTAAAATTCGATTTTTAAAAACATACCATCAGATTGTGAGCATTGTAACAAACGAAAAACAACATATGTACATGCAAGAAGTCAAGACCTGAGAATGGGGAGAAAAGGATATGCATAAAATAAAAGACAATAAGAAATACATCCCAATGTTGGCAAGGGTTTTCATGGGATTGTGCACCAGTTGGTAAATTTTAGTGTTTTCTTCAGCTTCTGGCATTTTCAAAATGTGCCAGAGTTTGCATATTACTACCTTTATAGTCAAGAGTGAGAAAAATTTGTTTTTTAAAGGGCTGAAAGTTAAGGAGAAAAATGGTTCAGTGGACAATCTATTTTTCCCATATGGTTCTGTGTCTGTATAGAACGCATACATACAAACACCACAGAAGCTCCCTAACTCTATGTAAAATCTAGTTTCTTCCCATGTTCATTGTTTATCCTAATTGAACATTGTTCACTGTAGCATCTTAACAAATTCCAATTCTAAACAGCTATTTATCTAATAGGGTCTCGCTCCATCAACCCAGGCTGGAGTGCAGTGGTGTGATCTTGGCTCACTGCAACCTCTGCCTCCCAGGCTCAAGCCATCCTCCCACCTTACCCTTCCTGAGTAGCTGGGATTGCAGATGCAGGCCACCACGCCTAATTTTTGTATTTTTTGTAGAAAAAGGATTTTGCCATGTTGCCCAGGCTGGTCTTGAACTCCTGAGCCCAAGCAATGTACCCTCCTTGGCCTCCCAAAATGCTGGGATTACAGGTGTGAGTCACTATGCCCAACCATTTATCTAACTTTGGACCACAAATTGCTAAGTAACAATAAGGTGATAGATAATACTGAAACCAAAAGTTCATCTATCCCTAATAAATAACAGATGATTAAATAATGACACTCACTTATCTTTTTCCTCAATACTCTTTCAATAAGTGTTTATTCCATTTGTCATCTTATCAGTACCACTTACCTTAGCATTACCATCAGGTAAGAAGAGGTAGGCACCACTTTTGTCTCTTTTAATCGTGGTTCCATACCATGAAAATTGCACACTTACTTCATGGTGTTTACCATCTTCTTTAGTCATCATTTGCTAAAGATTAAAAAAATAATAATAAGCCACTCACCACTATGATGTTAAGCATGTTGCATCTGGTTCTATGTATATGACAACTTACAAAAACAATTTCTGTACTTATCTTGCGGACCAGTGACACACAGCCCATGGAGCAGTGCCACCCACAGACCATACATGTGAGCAGCAAGTGGTCAATGAAGGTGCAAAAAGCTTCTTGATGCATTCTTTTACTCAAGAGTATTTGATACAGCTCCACTTAAGACTTTTTTTCCCTTTTGCCTAATTAATCTACACACATTGTAGCAAAAATAAGCATTCTATGAATTTTAGAACATACCTTCATAAGTCCAGTTTGATCAAACCGAAGTAAAACAAAGGAGTTCTCTAGTGTTATACCTTCTTCAGTATTTATCATATTCTTTATGGTGAAAATTCCTCTATCTTCTACTTTATTGTTATACAAGACATAATCAGCTAAATGTGAATTTGAACTTGCTGATTCCAAAATCTTATACACTTTCAGTCCCAATGGTGGTATATGTGCTCGAAAAGAGATCTTCAAAAGATAGGGAAGGGAATTTATTCAAGATAAATGTTATCTACTGAGAGGCAAACCATTTAAACCAACAAACTATCATATTTTTTAAAAAGAGAATCGAGTTGGCCCTCCATATCCACAGGTTCCATGTCCACAGTTTCAACCAACTACAGATAAAAAATATTTGAAGAAAAACAATAAAAAATACAAACAAAAACTATAGTATAATAACTATTTACACAGCATTTACATTGTATCAGATGTTACAAGTAATTTAGAGATAATTTCAAATATACAAGAGGATGTGTGTAGGTTATATGCAAATGCAGATGCTCCTCAACTTACAACTGGGTTATGTCCAATCAGAATTTGAAAATATCGTTAAGTCAAAAAGGTGTTTAATACACCTAACCTATCCAAAAGTACAGCTTAGCCTAGTCTACCTTACATGTACTTAGAACACTTACATTAGCCCACAGTCGGGCAGAATTACTTAACACAAATCATATTTTATACTAAATAGAAATAGCTTACGTAATTTATTATATACTGTACTGAAAGCGAAAAATAGAATAGTTGTATGGGTACTTGAAGTACGGTTGCTACTGAATGCAATTACTTTCACACTATTATAAAATTGAAAAATCTAGGTTGAGCCATTGTAAGTCAGGGATCATCCGTACTACGCCATTTTATATAAAGGACTTGAGCATCCACAGATTTTGTTATTCCCAGGCGGTCCTGGGACCAGTCCTCTACAGATACCAAAGGATGGCTGTATAACAGTATTCTATAAATGTTTGATATCTTGTGGGTAAACCATACACATCTCAGTTTATCCAGAGAACCTAATAACCTAAAGTTGGTAGGCCTATCAAAAGCATTAATGTTTTTATCCAATATGTGAACCTGCATTATCATTCTCAATTGTTCGGTTGTACTCTAGAAAGCCTAGAGAAGGAAATTCTCCATGAATGTAAGGGCTTTACAACAATGGCATTTCCTAATTATTAACTTTTTTGCCATATTATGATATTTTGGTATATAAAAATGATAAACATAATATAAATATTAAACAAGTTAGTTCAGTCAGCACTAGCAATCAAATGCTTGAAGTTCAGCAGACACTGAACAGAGCATGGAAAATGCACACAGTAAAAGACATGACCCCTGCTTTCCAGGAGCTATGGTTCCATTTTCTAGATGGAAAGCTTCCTGTAAAATCTGACCAAAATTTATATTATAGTTTATCTTTCTATCTAAAAGATTATGCATATTTAAGAGTAGCTAGAGGGTGGATCACGGGGTCAGGAGTTTGAGATTAGCCCGACCAACATGGTGAAACCCCATCTCTACTAAAAATATAAAATTAGCCAGGCGTGGTGGCACATGCCTGTAATCCCAGTTACAGGAGGCTGAGGCAGGAGAATCACTCGAACCCAGGAGATGGAGGTTGCAGGGCGCCGAGATCGCATCACTGCACTCCAGCCTGGGCAACAGGAGTGAAACTCCGTCTTGAAATAATAATAATAAAAGTAGCTAGCAATAGCTTTTGTCAAGCAGAAACAGTTCTTAAGAGTTCCTAGTTTATGGCTGTATCTCCAGAAGTGCAGTTTAAATTACATTCCAGATTTTAAAAGTTTAACCTTTCTAGTGGTACAGTGATCAGTTTAACATTGCTTATTTTAAGAAACTTTGGCACAAAAAATATCTATTACTTAAGCACAGATTTTCCACAATTATATCTCAAAAAAGCAGCATCTTAATTATTTTAGGGCATTTATCTTCCATGGTGTGTTATGTCACCTTTGCAATGAAAACGTAAAACTATCCAAAGTTATTAAGGGTGGTATTTATCTCACTTTCAATATGCATAATTGTCATTAAATTCAGTTAGACCAAAACATTCAAAATTTTATGAGTAATAATTACTGCATCACCTTAAACAGTATACATCCTTACAAAGATATACTATATACATATGAACAATATATAATAAGATACAATATATACACTAACAAAGAAATTAACATTTTAGGGAACACGGGATCATTTTTCCTTCAGTGTCACTTAACCCGCCAGTTAAACTCTCTGGTATTTACAACTTTCATCACCTCACATACACCAACATGATGGCTAAATGGGGGCTACTGTACATACGTAAATTATATACTGGCTAGGTTTGTTTTACAAGGCCTCCTTAAGTTCTATGGCCACAACATACCTCATAGGCTATTTCTGAAATAGTATTTGCTGTATCCCAAACTGCACTGACTTGAACTTCCACAGGTTTTCCTGAAGCAGAGAACACTTGCACCGTGGGGGAACTCACATAGACTGAGACCACCGAGATTCGGTCTTGTTCTAAAGGATTATAGACCACAAGGTACCTGCAAAAACAGCTACTTCATTATTTGGATCTCAAAATATTTGTACTTCTTTCATATATGTATACATACATATTTTTGAGATAGCGTCTCACTCTGTCACCCAGGTTGGAGTGCAGTGGTGACATTATAGCTCACTGCAGTCTCAACCTCCTGGGCTCAGGCAATCCTCCCACCTCAGTCTCCTGAGAAGCTAGGAGTAGCAGGTGTAGTGCATGCCACTACACCCGGCTAATGTTTTTCATACTCTTCATAATACTTCAGTTCATGCACATAGAGCCAACTCATAGAGAAGAATTATTCTGTGAGAACTTTCTGTGAGAACTTTCAGAGAACAGGCAATTTCATCACAACAAATATCACACAGTAAAAAGGGTAATTAAATAATGATTCAGAAGCCCTTTCTAAAGAATTAATGCTTTACAAATGGAAGATATTCATAGATTTGTAATAAAGCTTTTCTGTATCCCAGAAAAAGACTTATATAAATATGGTTTTATTCATCTATCTAAAAGAATCAGCTCCATACAACTAATACCCTGATCCCTACCTAATCTCACCGAATAAAAAAAATCACAATTTGTTTGCAATTTTGTCACAATTAGTTCCAGGTAAAAATCTAATATTCATTTTAGACCACTAAGAATGTATGGCTATATGTGGAGAATCACATAATTCACACACGTATTTTATATACAATAGGACTTTATTATTAAAGAAAGTTGATTCTAAAAAAAGATAACTTGAAGCCAATCCACTTGTAATAGGGCCCCAAATTTTTAAAGTAAGTAATGGTGGAAAAAAAAAATTGATTGGGATTAGGTAGAAAAAGGAAAATGCAAACTATTAAAATAAGTTTAGGCAATATTTGCAACTATGTGTAACTTTTGGTATGAACAAAAACAAAAATGAACTGAAATTTGGGACACAATTTTTCCAATATTTTATACCAGCATATTATGACATCCTTCACATAACATTTAATTTTTACATGATGGTTTTATTAATAAACTATATTTGAAAAAATATTTAAGGACTTTATTTTTTCCTAAAATCCTCTCCCAGTTCTGATATTCAAATAATTCTCAGTTGAAGTACCCAACAGCCTTGATTTTCTTACTAGCATAACTCTACCAGATTCTCATTCTTTCATGGCTTTGCCTGAGAGTAGAGACATTCTAGACCACCAACATCGCAGACTTCATGAAATCTGCATCCTCTGCAAGGTTTATAATTTTATAATTTATAATCAATTTGCATCATATTGTCTTCAAATAAATCAAAGAGTATTTCAAAGAGTGGACTCTTAGAAATAATGGTGGACAAATGCTGGACTACTAATATAACTCACTGATTCACTAGTGCATATTTTCATGATCTGAAATATTTGCGTTTTCCTATACAATTTTGTAACTGCAGGAACACACTGAATAGTTGGATAACAACCACCTCTCCCCCAACACGTTGTAGCTATAGATGGTAGCACCAAGCTTACCAGTATTCTTCCATCCTGCATATGTGTTCTATATATTTTTGCTTTAACTGCATTACAAAGTGTTCAATAAGAAATAAAATGAATACCTACAGGGGCCAAAACTAAAAGGAAAAAAGACAACAGGAAAAATGAAGGAAAAGAAAGAGGATATAACACAAAATCCATGACACTAGACTTATAAATTGTTCATCAGAAGCATTTATGTTAAAGCAACATTCTGAGATACCAAAGGTGATGATGACATTAAGAATGTCTCTAATTCCTATTAGGTTTATAGTATGTGTCAGGATAACAAGACCTAATTTGTTATTACTCATGTTCACCGAGATTCCATATGTATACAAGAGATGAACAGATGAAACCACATAGTCACAAACATATTTACAAAGAGCACTGAATCCTCCTAGTACTTAAATAAAATCCCATTTTACGCACAGAAGCAATTCTTAAGGAGAGGGAGGGTGATGCCCTCTTGAGAGGTATGCTCAACAGACTTACCTCAAAGATTTGTCAACCTACTGGCAGCCACCCACAGCCCTCCTACCACAGATTACATTTCCCGACTGTTCCCCATTCATAAACACACCTGGCGAACTGCAACTGCCAGGATTCATTATTACTAATGGGACTGTCCTATATTTCTAAGGTGCACTGGGGAAGAAAAACAGTGGTGGATCACTCATTCTCTGCACCAAAGATGTTCAAACCAGACCTCCAGAAATGAGTGATTTACTACTGAAACCCATGTTCCCAGAGGCTTATGGAGCTAGTATTTAAAGAACTTGAGAAAATGGTGGCCTGAAACCTTTGGCTAATCTCCTAATTCTGTAGCAGCCCTGAGGTATACGCAGTCACACTAAGCCTAGAATCCCTATGGCATGTTCTCTGGGTGCTCCACTACAGCCAAAGGTCATGAAGGTTGTGATACTATAATGTGTGCCCAAACAATAAATTAGATAATAAGCATCCAGAACACTAATTCCTTCTATGAAAAAAAAATACTCATACTTAATGCAAACAATAATTTTAACCATATATTTGGTTTTGCACCCTATTAAATCACTTTTTATAATAAGCTGTGAACTAGGTTCTATTTTGTTTCATTTTAGTAGCTAATTAGTATTTGACCGTAATGATGTTTCTACTGTACTGAATGATTATGTAATTATCATACCAGGAATCTATTCAAAAACTAAATGTGTAGAGTATATAATGAGTATAATGCTGCACTAAGAAAATAATTTTCAACATAGAGATTCACAGCATGTTTTTTATGTGCATCACAGTACAAAGTTATCTGACACACAAACTCCTATCTATGTACATTTTAAGTAGAGTACAGAGAAAGGATGATCATATATAGATATTTCCTTTAGAAATAAGTACACCATCATAAATTAACTTAATTTTCATTGTCATCACATTTGGTAGTCCAACATTTGTTATATGGCCAACATCCCCAAACATGAGTGCTTTCAGGCCCTCCAGTTGTGAATGAAACCAACAAGTTTCAGTATCATATCATAATATCATACTCACTTACTGAAAATTAACAATATTTGATCCACACTAATGAAAGAATTATGTTTATATCTTCAGAATGGGGAGGGTTAATTTCAATTTTAGCTGGAAGCTCAGTGCTTTTTTTCTCTTCTCAATTTCCACCACATCAGCATTAGCTTCTTACTTATCATCTGTCACCAAGTCACGTCCAGCCTCCTAGTTCTCACTGTGACATGGGCCCTCATAATTCAGGGTTATGAGCAATTATCTCAGTTCTCCATATACAAGGAATAACTCTCACCTCATGAAGAAAAAGCACTCATATGTTACCTGCCAATCAAATTAGAGGGCAGAAGATAATCTACTTTCACTGGAGAAAAAGGAATGGAGAAAAATGAAAGAACACCTGTATGCTCATATCAAACTGGGAATCACTTTATGGAAGAATTCCAGTGTAAATGTGGCTGTCCTTGAAGATTCTGCTGAGGATGGGTATACTAAAAATTCCTTCACTCCTTTCATAGAAGTAATTCATATCATGTTAAAAAAGACAACTATGGAATACTGAGTTTTCTCTTTGAAGTAAATCTAATCAGTGCCCACTAAAATGTGAACCACACACTAGGACCACACAGGCTTCCTTCTAGGACTGGCTGCAGTACAAAGTGGAAGGAACATGCCCCTTGGTCAGATGGACCTTGGAATTATCATTCAGAGTGCATCCTGCATGCCTGGGCTGATCCTCAAGCCTGCATGGGCAACCCGTGAGGTGCAACCTTTCTTCCTTCTCACTGGACATATAAGGAAACTGAGGTTCAACAAGAGCAGGAATGTTGCCAAGACTGGCCCAGCTAAAAAGTGCCACAATAGGGCTTAGAATGCAATTTTACTCCCACACCCATCTTCTTAACTACTTCACTCACAGGCCAGGCATGTAAGGACCTTTGTGACAGTTGTGACAGCTGAAGTTTCCTGTGCAGACCCCCTTAGTTCCAAATTCACATGTGAAGAACTTTCTCCTCAGCAATGCCAGTATCCCCAGAGAGTCTCTCTCCTCAAGAAGCTCAGATAAGCAATAAGCTACTTACATTTCATGTATATTGTATTTGTGAAAGAAAATTTATATACTGGAACACTGGAATAGAAAAAAACTTGCAATATATACTAAGGAGTTCATTTTATGACCTCACTGCATGAAGTAAGCAAAAACAATATTTGAGGAAGCATTTTAAAAGCCACATACATATTTTTATGATTGTGTAGGAAGATTAAAAAAATACGTATTTTTTCAAGTTCTTTGTAAGTGTACTTTAAAACCAGTTAAGCAAACACCAAAAGACATAAGAATATTAACTGTAATTTCATGTGCTTACCATAGGTACCTAGCACAGAATAATGTTCAATAGTTAATGAATGATCAGTGCAGAAAAAGGCCACTAGAGAATTTATTACTTGTAAATAGTATCTACTAATCTGGGGCTGTATAGTTTTATCAGAGCAGTTCCATTTTGATTATTTTAATTCCTTAAAAAGTGTTAATTCTTCAAAAACGTAAATTATATAATTAATCCCTGTGTAAAGATGGGGAAAATGGCACATTCAAGATTACAGAGAAAGTTAAGAACAAAGCAAAAACTAGAGCTAATTTTGTCTGACTCTTAATCAATGACAACATATTAAAAAAATCATTTCAAACAAGAATGCATTCATTTTCTCTAAGTAGCCTCATTACTGGAACATAACCTAAAGAAAAATATTAAGCTTTATACAGTATTCTGAATATGGAAACATACGAATTTACATGTTAACAAAAGTTGCAAAATCTAGATCTGAGGTTCTTTTGATATATTCCGTTTTGTTTTCTAGGTTTCAAATATAATGCTTACCATATTGGCAGGAAAAAATTCAAGACATTAAAAACTAATAGTGTCTTTTTGAGTTATACTAGATCTTCAATCACAATTGTGTGATTCCTGGGCTTTTGAGTCAGACACTCCTGAGTGAGACACATTCAAACCCCCCACCATGTCACTTAGAGTTTCAGAGGCTTTGGATAAGTTATTTCTCTTCCCCAAGACTTAATATCCTCATCTATAAAATCGAGAAACAAGATTATTGTTAATATTGAATTATAAACTGTTTAGAAAACCACCTAGCTCAGACCAAGCACGAAAAAGAATCTCAATAACAATTCACTTCTCTCCTTCCCCTTACAAGACCCTCATGGTATTGTGACCAAGGACCCTGGTACATCATCACACTGGGTAGGTAGTACAGTGAACGATTTAACAAACCCAGGTCAATGAGCTGTCACAAATCCTTTTTTTGTGTAAGGCACGCATAAATCTAAATAAAAGAAATTAATATGTGATAATACAGATATCCTGAAACAAGAGTTCTGATAACATGGTAGTGGTGAGAATACACATTCAAAGTAACAATATGGCTTATGGCTAAGTTAAAAAGCAAGCAAAGAAAGGAGAGAAAGATGCTGTATGGTATGTGTAGTTATAAACTTATGAATGTGAATACATAAACCCAGTCAACAAAGTACCTACAGTCTAGGAGGGGGAGGCACAGAAACACACTGGTAAGTTCAATATAACAGGGTAGGCAATAAGACAAAGGTATGTACAGCATGTCATGGGATGCATACACACGCATGCAGACACACACAGACACACACACACACACATACACACACACACACACGGCAGTTAGGAAGGGTAAGAATTATCAGGAGACCAATCAAAATAGAAAATTAATTTTATACAAAATGAGCAGAATGTATAATATATGCAGAAAATGAAAAAAATGTCATTTAGTAGAACATAAAAATGAATGAAGATATATATCTTTCTAAAGAAGAAAACTAAAATAATGCAAAAGCACAACTCTCCCAAAATTAATTCATAAGTCTTACGCAGTGCCAACCAAAATCCCACGGAATTCCATTTTTTCAAAGAAAGGTGAGGGAAGGAAAATGATCATGAGCTGGGCAAAACAGTTCTATAATATACATACATCCTTAATAACAGATGAGCAAGACAAATGGTTACACAGATACATTAAAACAATATGCCAACACTGATTCCAGATAAACGTAAATTCTCAAACATAAAAAAGATACAAAATTAGTAGAAAAAATAAAATATATAATCTGTGGTACAAAAGGTCTTTCTAGCCATAACTGAAAAATACAATGAAGTAAAAGGCTGACAGATTTGGTAACAAAAACCTAAACATTTTTCTATCATAAAAATAAGATTAAAGAACAAAAACTAAAAAAAAAATAAATTAGTAAAACTTGTAAAGTGCTCTTACAAATCAACAGAAATATAAACACTCAAATGAAAAAAAAGGTGAGCATTTTACTTTTGTCAAATTGAAGTTGAGAAATAAATGATGTTTCCACTTCCAGGGGAAATGGAGTAGCTGTCAACAAACGAGAGCTCTCACTTCTACTAGCCAATGAGAAAAGTCAGATAAAAACAGTAATAATCATTTGCCTGAGGGCAACAGAAAACTGCTGAGGAGAGGAAAAAACTTCAGAAAAGCGACCAGCCTTCGGCAGTCATTTTCACTCTGGGGCATGCCAGTTCTCAGCAAGGGAGAGGCTGTGAGTTCCATGCAAAACCTAGTGAAAAGTCTGGAAGAAATCACTGGAGAACAAAGAGGTCAAAAGAGCATTTTGTGGAGATTTTGGGAGGATTCAGGTACACAGTTGATTTTTTCATTACGACAAGCGCCAAATACTGAGGCTGCGCAGAAAGGGAAGCTTCAAACCTAAACAGAAAGCTTCTGAAAAGTAGAGAAGAGACATCTCATGACATTCCGGAACCCCCAGGGGATAGGGCCTACAGAATATAAGCAGGCTGTTAGTTGAAAACTTACTTAGAAAGCCAGGGGAACAACAGGTTGAATAAATCAGTCTCAATTTAACACAGTCCTTGATTGGAACAATATCTATCTAGAAGAAGATATTTTCTAGAAGTCTCTCTAAATTTTATGCACAATTGTCTAGTACTCAATATGAAATTAAGAGGCATCACAAAAGACAGAGCCACATGACTAAACACCAAGAAAAAAAAAGAAACTAGAACCATACATGACCCAGATGTTGAAGTTAGCAGACGTGACTTTAAAATCATAATTAATATGTCCAAGGAAAGAGAAAAACATGAATAAAGTAGAGGACAAGATAGAGAATTTTACCACAGAAATGAACATATTACAAAATAATCAAATGAAATTCTAAAAGGATAAATATTCAAAATTAAAAATCCCACAGATGTCTTTAACAACAGCAGAATAAATATATTTAACTCAGCAAAAGAGAAGTCAATAAAAAATATACAAACTGAAGTGGTGAAAAAAATACAGAAAAGAATGTTAGGGACACAGGCAACTCAGTGAAAAGATCTAATATGTAAAATAGGATATGTGTAAATGGAAATAAAAGAGAAAACAGCACAACAGAATTATCTCAATAGCTGAGAATTTTCCAAAACTAAAGAAAGGGACTAACTCACAGATACAAAAAATACTCTGTGATTCCCAAATGAAGCAAATACACCTGGTGTGTCATGTTAAATCCACCATGAAAAGGCAAAATCTGAGAAGCAGCCTGTAAAAATAAGATTACACTGTTCAAAGAAACAACAATAAGATCATCAGCTGACATGCCAAAAGAATTAAGGAAGCCAGGAGAAAATGGAATTACATATTTGAGGTGGTGAGGAAACAAAAAAACACTGCCAGCCTAAAAATCTATATCCAGCAAAAATTTCCTTAGAAAGTGATAAAGATGCCTTCAGAGAAACAAAAACCGAGTGTATGGGTTACCAGCAAACTTGTACTGGAAGAAGTGTTAAGTCTTCAGGCAGAAAGAAAATAATCATAAAGCGAAACATGAGATTGCAGGGAAAAATGAAGAGCACAAAGAGAGGTAAATATATAAGGAAATATAAATGATAACATAAAACAGCACAAAAGTAATAATTTGAATTAGATTATAAGTCATCTATGCTTCTCTACGTAAATACTAAAAGAATATTAAAATCATCTTATGAAAGAAGGCAAGAAAGAAGAGAAAAATGACTTGCCAAAATATTAGCAATACTTATTGTTAGGTGGTAGCATTATAATTATTTTTCATACTTTATACATTTCTTATATCTAGTATTTATAATTTTATAATCAGAAAACACTATAACTTAAAAATTGTCTGTCTTTTAATCCAATGATTCCTACTCTTAGAAATTTAGTGTAAGAAGGCCAGGTGTGATGGCTCATGCCTGTAATTGCAGCACTTTGGGAGGCCAAGGCAGGCAGATCACCTGAGGCACGGAGTTCGAGACCAGCCTGGCAAACATGGCGAAATCCTGCCTCCACTAAAAATAAAAAAATTAGCCGGCATGGTGGCGTGTGCCCAGGTACTCAGGAGGCTGAGGCACAAGAATCACTTGAACCCAGGAGGTGGAGGTTACAGTGAGCTGAGGTTGCATCACTGCACTCCAGCCTGGGTGACAGGGTGAGACTCTGTCTCAAAAAAAAAAAAAGAAAAATTAGTGTAAGGAGAAAAACAGAAATACAGTAAACAAAAAATATTTTAACTATTTCCACAGCTAAACAATGTAAATATCTAAACAATACTATTCAAAACATTATATTAGCTAATCAATATAATATTAAATTGAGGGAACACATTAACAATTAAAAGCATACTTATGTATTAGAATATTAATAATCATTAAATATAAAGATTTTTTAAATAAAAGAAAATGCTGCATTATTAAATACAAAAGAATATTCTGAATTATATACAAATAATAATCAGTGAAATATAAAAATATATAAAATTCTAAAAAGAAACTGTTGTTAATAGTTACCTCCTCTAGGTTCTAGGGTTATCAGTGAATATGCTAGAAATCCTTTTAATAGCTTTGGGTGTAAACACTATTCTACAAGAAGTTACGTGTTTATTAGAAAAATTCAGAACAATAACGTGAAAAACAAATAAATTTTTTAAAGAGCAAAGGAAGCAGGGAAATCCTTTCCAGTTATAAAGCCACAGATATACAGGAAATAATGTTATTTTCAAGATATATAGGCCGCTACCACTAGAAGCTACACAGTAAAGTGAACCTCTAAAAGGCAATTATATGAAGTTAGAAAAGGAGATAAAACTCAAGTCATAGTGGTGAGTGGGTTGTCTTTTAGTCATTACAAGGAGCTTGGAGCTTTTTGTGAAGTTGATGGAAACGGTTTAACATGGTCAAATTTTCCTTTTTAACCCTACTTCTAGTTGCCAGGTGGAGAAAGAACTTAAGAGGTGAAGGCTCAAAGCAGGAAGACGAAGTAGATAGCTTCAAGTTGATAGCCTAGGCAGGAAAGGTGAAAACAGATAGATCAATTTTTCCACTGGAAATTTAAAAATCAGATTTCCAGGTATGATAGGGAGTATAATGACCCCAAGATGTCTATGTCCTAATTCCAAAACCTATGAATGCTACCTTATACAGCAGAAAACACTTTGCAGATGTGATTAAATTATAGCTCATGGTATGGGGAGCTCATTCTAGGCTTTCTAGGTGGGCCCAATGTATTTTCAAGGGTCCTTATTAGAGGGATGATCCAACAGAGAAGATTATGTGACAACAGAAGCAAGTGGATGGGATGTACAAGGAAGGGGCCACAGGCCAAGGAATGCAGGTCATCTCTAGAAAAGGCAAAGGCAAAGAAATGATTCTCCCCTCAGAGACGCCAGAAGGAAACAGCCCTACCAATATTTTGTTAATCCAGTGAAAATGATCTTGAACTTCTGACCCCAAAAACTATAAGATAATACATTTGTGTGTTTTTTACTAGAATTAAGTTTGTTGGTAATTTATTAGAGCAGCAACAGGAAACTAATACACCAGGTTATACTATTCCTGTTGAAAATGAGGACTAACTTCCAGTTTCATACCACCAAGGATATATAAAAAGAAAATCCTGAGTCCTGGAAAACAGGAGGGAGGTGGGCAAAGAGTAACAAGCAAGAAGAGCTTGGGGTCCTTGGAATTGGGACCAAGCAAAGATTAAATGAAGTGGGTCTAGCCCTTTGCCCTCTCTCCTGTATTCGCAAGGGAAAAATTTTAAATGACGGTTTCTGGAAGCTACTAGCTGGTTAAGTAACAAATATGGCCTGCTCTAACAAGAAAAAAAAAATTCAACACTAAGGTACAGAACACTCTCTCAGCAATAAAAATTAGAATTTTACTTGGATATAGTAGTCCGTAAATGCTACCCAACCTTCCTAACACATGAAAGTTTATTTCACACCTTTCTCTATATTTAGGAGAAATCATTCTTAAAATCATGGACAAAAATATTATGAACCTAGATTCAAAAGGAAGGTAAACAAGCATGTTGCATGATCAAATGCAAATATAAAGTTGCCCTTCACAAAACAGTATGACCGCAGTACCTAAAATTGCTGTTGGCAACTAAGCAATTTCTGCAAATACCTCATTCTCCTCAAATGCAAGAATTCCACAAAATAATACTAATAAATTCTTAGTTTCTAAACTAAGAATGGCAAGGAAAATATGATATTATTAAGTAAATATTCTAGAAAGCTATATGTTAGAAAATATTACTTGGCGGCCGGGAGTGGTAGCTCACGCCTGCAATCCCAGCACTTTGGGAGGCTGAGGTGGACGGATCACGAGGTCAGGAGATTGAGACCATCCTGGCTAACACGGTGAAACCCCGTCTCTAGTAAAAATACAAAAAATTAGCCGGGCGTGGTGGCGAGCGCCTGTATTCCCAGCTACTCAGGAGGCTGAGGCAGGAGAATGACATCAACCCAGGAGGTGGAGCTTGCAGCGAGCCGAGATTGCGCCACTGCACTCCAGCCAGAGCGACAGAGCGAGACTCCGTCTTAAAAAAAAAAAAAAAGAAAAAGAAAAAAGAAAATATTACTTGGGCAGATGGGCAGAGTTACGTTTGTTTATAATACTAATAGACAAAGCAGTAAGTCAAATATAAAATTGTATTAAATGAATATTTTTGCTATCTTTAAGTAAATGACTTAGCTACTGGCAGAGTTTTTCTGATGTTATGGTAATTATAGCAACTATGATGATAATAATACCAACAGCTAGCACTTAATTAGCCTTAAAACAGTGCTGAGCAAACAGTTACTTTACAAGCCTATTTTACAGAAGCATAGAATGGTTCTGTATTCCACTCATGGTTATGTAGCCATTGAAATGGTACAGCCAGGATTCAAACTCAATCAGTCAGGCAGTCAGAGGCAGGGAAGGTGACCTGCTGTCTCCCTCCAGTGGGTAAGGCAGTCAGGGTGTATGTGCTAGAAGCACTGATGCAGCCAACTGGAGCACTCAGAATCCCACTACCCTCCCCCTGTCTCTCTGAACACAGTCTTATCAGACTGCTCTATATTCACCCCAGGAGAGAACCTTCACTCCAAAGCCTCCCCAACTGCAGTGGCAAGACTTGGGTAAAGGATGTTTCCTGGAGGTGAGAATTAGGCTACTTCCCCTGGTTGCTATGATGACAACACAAGCGGTTCTTTCACTACTCAGTTCTGAATTTCTGTAAGAGGTGGTAAAAAGAAAATTTGCTACATAATAGTCTTCATTTTGGAATACTGGAGATATTTTGGAAGACAGATTCTTTATCTTATGTACCAGTTACTGGAAACACTTGGTTATTGTTCAGAGTAGTCTCTTCCTCAAAACTTTCTTTCCTGGTGTTTATCCAAATGAATACTTTATAAATGATTAATACTTAGACAAGAAAACCCAATGTTAACTGGATGTGACCTCGGGGATTACCTATTTAACACTCCCGCCAAATATAGAAAGCAAATGAAACTGAACTTCCAAAAATATGAGCTGGTTAGTGACAAAGATGGGGCTAGAATCAGTCCCCTAACTCTCAACGCAAGGCTCCCTTCACAACACTGTGCTCCAGAAATTCCAGGCATCTGACAGGGAGATCTGTCTAGAGCTCAATGACATAGAAATAATAGAGTTGGTATCAATGTCCACAGAATTTGTAGTAACAAATGCAACTCAAAGCTACAAATGAAAATGTTAACCCTCAAAAGTAGAACTACAAATTTCAGGGACATCTCACAATGCAAAAAGCACTTCTAAGACCATAAATATAACCGAAGCAGAATAAATATGTGGACTTATAATTTTTATAAAGATTGAAAAATGTTACAACTATTTCCAGTACACAACAGAAAATAGTAAAGTCAACAAAAGAATAAATATTCCAAGTATTCTAAAACTTTTGATATTAAAGCAGCAAAAAGAAACAAACACAAATTGTATATAAATTGGCTGACCCCAAGAGTCTTGTCACCAATTAGGTTGCTTTCACTCTGAGAGAGTTTTGCCTAAAACAAAAATACCATCTGTTTTACCTAAAACATTAAGGTGTTCTATTGCCTTATCAATTCAGAAATCACATCTGTAGCCATTTTCTGAAAAAACAGCAAAAGACATTATATTTATGGGTGACTGCATAAGGAATGATGTTCAATCAAAATATAATTTTCATCTACCGGAAGAAAATGTCATTTCTCCAACGAATATAACTCTGTAACTTTGGAAGAACACATAGTACATAAACAACCTAATTTTCACAAATAAAAAAGACCTTAAAAAGTTAACACAGTAAAATAAGACTTTTGTTGTTTAGGACAGAAATGGCAAAGATGTTTGTATTCACTTTCTGTATCTGTGTTGACAAATGAAATCTATCCTGTGTGAGGTTTCCAGGTGAATAGAGGAGGAAACAACAAATTTTTACTAGGGCTACATCTCTTCCCATTAGTAAGCCATGATATAACTGGTAAAAAATATGAAAACAATAAAACACAAACCACTTTCTACTTTCAAAGTATTTTTAGAAACAATATTGGTCCTAGGAAAGACTCCCTACTATACAACCCAATGAACCGATTAAAGGTACAAAACACTAGAGAAAACATCACTCACGGTGAACACAAACACAATGTCACAAGGGATAAAAGAACACATTTCAAAGAAAAACACACAAGCCAACCAACTACCTGCAATATTTTGAGTATATGCTAAGTACCTACAACAAATCTGAAACCCAGGTATGTTTCAGTTTGAAAAGTAACCCGATTTCACACACAATTGTCTTGCCTAAAAAAAATAAAAAATAAAAATAAAGTGCTACTCTCTGAATAAGGATGAAATAAATAAGTCCAAAGGCTCTATTTAAAATGTTTCTTTTACCACAAAGTTGTGAAGTGTTCTGAAGTCCAAGATGGGCTTGAAGCCCTCCCTGACTTTTTCAGGATCAGGATACCTTCACTAAAATCCTTTTCCTTGTTCCTCTTGTTGTGCACGCTTTATTAATCTGCATTTAGAAGGAAAAAAAATCTAGTTCAGAAGAGTGGAAGACTTTGAAATATGCCACATCACTTTAAGTTTATGTTCTGAACTGCTTTGGTTTAATAATTAGCTTTATGTTACTATTTCAGAAGACATGATGGCCACCGGGAAGAAAAGAAATGGAAAGTGGACAGAGAACTAAGTTTGCAAGAAACTGAAAACAATAAGCTACTGAAGGAATCTCACGTAACCATCAATTACTCCCACTCCAATAGAAATCATTTTCAAAAAATCACTCATACTCCAGATACTTAGTTTACTTTAACATTTTCATAATACTTTATACAACTTCAAATGTTGGTGCTACAGCAATAGCAAAAGAGAATCATTCAAAATTTATATTATCTAGCAAACACACCAAAACTAACGCCAGCTATTCTTTGATACCACCTCATCTTCTTTTCAAAGTTTTTCTTCAGTCACATACAGTTATGTATTTCCAAATATCTTAACTAGAAATTATTATAATCCTTTATCCATTATATGTGGTACTTCCCATGCCAATTCTGCCTTCATATTTTAATATACCAAAATATCTCGTCATAATTCTATATATATGAGCACCTGTTTTTCCTCCCTATCTTCTGCATTTTCCTGATTATGGTCCTTAATGGATGAAGATGTTATTTATAAGAAACAAGCAAAATCATTTTAATCTTACCACACAAAAAACACACAATTAAAACACACTTTGTAAACTGAATTCATTGTATAATAATCTGACAATAAACTAGAACCATGCAATTAGTTAATTAAGAAAGTCCGACTTAAAATATAAATAAAAAATCTATTAAAACACAGACTAACCAGGCAATTAGCAGGTGGTCTCTGAACACTAAGCTACTCTGCCCTTATTTCTCAAGAAATAAAAATAAAAAATAGAAGTTTAAATGCAATCTATCTGTTTAATCACTTTCACAAATAAGATCTAAAAGAATTTTGTACCTAAAAACAAAATCACAGCAGACTAAATTATAAGGGCCTGGTAAGGAAGATTCTTTTACAGTTCATGTGAAATTGAAGAAAAGAATGATTTAAAATCCTATGCTGTTAAAGCACTGAGGCAAAATCCCACACTGTGTATCACTTAAAAATCAATGTGTGAGACTAGTAATAGCCTAATGACAAACATTTTTCTTCAAACTTCTAAATGACAGTAAGGGTAGCCTATCATAAACTTTAAACTGCCTGATGCAAGAATTGTAAAAAGTATTATTTTAGGAGATGCAAGAATAGAATGATAAATGTTTTGAAAAAATGAATTCTGATGACGAGGGAAGCTTGAAGTATAATTAGGAAGCTACAACACTCAGTAAAGTCAAGGAATGAATTCTTGCAATGAAAAAAACAGTCAACACCTAAACACCTACACGTTTAGAGAATGTGGTACAAAAGGGTGAAGAGCACTGCTCAGCTAGCAAAGATTTCTTGAGAGACAGACATTTTTGAACAGATTTTTGAAATGATGGGAATCAGAACAAAGAAAAGCTGAGGCACCCAAGCATGGATGATATAACAATCAATGTCATTTAGAAGAGTCAAAATGGTTTCTGATATAATGCATCTTTTTAGGAAGCTTACTAATTATTTTAAGCAATTTCATAATTCTCCCAATCCAATACTCTACATATCTACAATCTCTAAACTGTGAAATCCAAAAAGCTCTGAAAAAATCAAAAGATTTTTTATAACTCATTTGGTGGTAAATCTAAACAGAAGTGACATGAAGCTTTATAGAATCTTTATTTATCCCATTTGATCAGAACATTCAGAAATGTCAAAGCAGACTCTGCAATAATATGCCACACATGCACCGTACTTTCCTAAAATTAAAAAGAATTCTGAACCCTCACGTGCATCTACCCCTGAAGATTTCAGGTAAGGCACTGAGGGTTTGTCTTATGGGCAGTCTACACAGCACAGTATAAGTTACAGGTCACTTAGAAAAGAGACCTTGCCTGTGTAGGTTCTGAGCAAGAAAGAATCAAGAAGAAATGAAAGAGGCAACAAAATATGAACACATACCAGTACAGTGCTGCCCAAGACAGAAATACAAAGTAAATCTGTCATTGAATGAATGAATGTATGTATGAATCAAAGAATAAGGAACCATATTTTAACATAGGCCCACATAGTCCTACAAAGAAATAGGAAATGTTTAAGAATAAATATTCTATTTTCTTAATATTTAAATACCCCAAATCCCAACTGGATATATATGCTCTTATTTTATGAGTTTTTCTATATCTCTTTAAATTTTTAATTTTGCAGCATCTAATTATGTTTTGGTTTTAGAATATGCAGAAAATTTTTCAGTTTCATTGTGTTTGCTATGATTTTCCTACCTAACTGCTAAGTCTTGAGAACACGTTTTAAAGAAATTTCTAACCACCATTACTGATTTATTCAGTATAGACCTGTTCCTAGAGTGTTCAGAACACAACTCCAGTCCCTGAGCTGAAGTGAGCAAGGAAGAGTAGCTGATAGAAAATCTGGTAGCTGCTCTTTGATCTAGTTAATGAATCTAATTTGCAGATGCTGCTCCTTCCAACCCAACAACCATTATCACTTTCTCCGTTACTGACAGAAAGTCAATTTTATTTGGGATGGCAACAGTCATAGCTTAAAAAACAAAATCAAAATGAACAACAACAAAAAACTGTTTCACCATGCTAGATGCAGACATGTGGCATAGTTCTGAACAATGACATGTAATTAGAATTCCAGTATGTGGAAAGTCTGAGAAAGTTACTGAGTCCTCAGTTTATCCCAACTGCCATGACCTTCATCCTTTGCTCATCCCTCTATCTGGACGAAACACAAATGTAATGTATGTAGAAGCAGGAACAATCCTGAGTTTACAAGAAACGAGTCACAGGCCAACAGTGGCAGAGCTAACAGGTAAAAGCAGCCTGGACCTTTGATGACACCATGGAACGTATCATGAGCCCTAGACTACCTACCTTGACACTTGTCCATAAGAATAATAAAAGGCTTTCTTCAGAAGCCATTGTAATAAGGTTTCTGTTGTATGCAGTTCAGTGCAATACAAAATCAAACACTATACATATAAGAAGTCATATTCGGTAACAAAGGAAAGCCAACAAGCACAAAAAACTTCACCTTTAAAGAAGAAAACGATTAATGCAAGATGATTCTAAATCAAAACTGTTTCCATAAGGGTTAATCACTATGGATAAATTATTTAATTGCCTAATGATTACATGACTTTTTCTCAGAATTTGCCCCCTCTCCACCTTCAATTTTTAGTTATTAGTTTAGCAAACACCTCCTATGTAGCAAGCACTTCTTCCATATTTCACTCAACCATTCATAACTTCAAACAACTCATCTTCATTTTCTCCAAAAAACTTGAAAACACAGATTTCATAAAAACTTTAAGCTAAAATCTCAGAATTTACTAGCCCTATGTTTTCTTTATTACAAAAAGAAATGCTAATTAGGCATCTTCTAAATCTCTTTCTATATAACTCACAAATGTAGAATATTTGACCAATTTATTATTACTGATAAACATTTCAGTCTTTTAAAATATTTGTTCACATGATAAACAAAGCTGAAATGCATGTCCTTGTCCAAAGTTCTCTCCATCTCCATATATGATTATTTGTGCATGACAGATTCCCTCCAGTGCAATTCCTAGCTCAAATGCTACTGGCAGTAGGTCATTTTCCTTAAAGATTTGATAGGCACCATTTTGGAAAGATGAACAAGACCAACCCATACCTGCAAGAGGTTTATAGTAAGTCTCTTCAGAGGACTATTATGCAGGCAGTTACTGGGTAAACACACAGTCCCATGGAGGCACATGAGACCACCACCTAGCTTCAAGGATCTCAACGAAGTTTCCAGAGGATGTAACATCTAAGCTGAGTTCAAAAAGACAATCAGAAGTGCATCAGGCAAATGGTGTATGTGTGCATGTGCAGGTCTGTATGTGTGCACACTCAGGTGCATCTGGAAATGAAGTCCAAGATTGTTTTTTTTTTTTTTTTTTTTTTTTGGAGACAGAGCCTCACTCTGTTGCCCTGGCTGGAGTGCACTGGTGCAATCTTGGCTCACTGTAACCTCCGCCTCCCTGTTCAAGCGATTCTCTTCCTCAGTCTCCCAAGTAGCTGGGATTACAGGTGCGTGCTACCACACCCAGGTAATTTTTGTATTTTCTGTAGTGATGGGGTTTCACCATGTTGGCCAAGCTGGTCTCAAACTCCTGACCTCAGGGGAGCCACCCACCTCAGCCTCCCAAAGTGCTGGGATTATTAGTGTGAGTCACCACGCCTGGCCAAGATTGGAGATTTTTGTTGTGGTTTGGTTCTTTTGCTTTTGTTTTTTTTTGTTTGTTTTTTGTTTTTGCTTTTTTTGTTTTTTTTTATTTTTTTTGAGACGGAGTTTTGCTCTTATTGCCCAGGCTGGAGTGCAACGGTGCGATCTTGGCTCACCACAACCTCCATCTCATGGGTTCAAGTGATTCTCCTGCCTCAGCCTCCCAAGTAGCTGGGATTACAGGCATGTGCCACCATGCCTGACTAATTTTGTATTTTTAGTAGAGATGCGGTTTCTCCATGTTGGTCAGGCTGGTTTCAAACTCCTGACTTCAGGTGATCTGCCCACCTCAGCCTCCCAAAGTGCTGGGATTACAGGCATGAGTCACTGCGCCTGACCTCCTTGTTTTTTTTTTTTTTTTTTTTTACCCCCAGGCAGTAAAGATGTAGAGGTAATATAACAAAAAATGGAGTGTCCAAGAATTGATAGCTTCCTGAATTGTTGTGCTCTGAAGAGAGTCATTGTGGGGCTGGAGCACATAGTGCAGACTGAGGTAATGCAAGAGATGATGCGAGAGAGATAAAAATGCAGGCACACAAGCCACGTTAAAGAGTCTAGAGTTTATCCTTAGGGTAACGGAAAAAAGAAGGGTTTTGAGCTAAGTTACAACATCATTGCTAATATTAGTTAAGTGCCTGCTAAGCACCAAGTCCCATACTATGAAATTCATACACATAACCATATTTAACCCCTCCAACAAATGTGTGAGGCAGGCACATCTGTCACAGGGTTATTACCCGTCACCTAGGGGAGGGATAGTAGCAGTCTGAAGCAGGGTAGTAGCACTGAAGATAAAGAGAAGTGGACAAATTTGAGACACATTTGAAAAATAGAATGAGGCTGGGCGCGGTGGCTCACACCTGTAATCCCAGCACTTTGGGAGGCTGAGGTGGGTGGATGATGAGGTCAGGAGATCGAGACCACCCTGGCTAACACAGTGAAACCCAGTCTCTACTAAAAAAAAAAAAAAAAAAATTACCCAGGCATGGTGGTGGGCACCTCTAGTCCCAGCTACTCGGGAGGCTGAGGCAGGAGAATGGCATGAACCTGGGAGGCAGAGCTTGCAGTGAGCTGAGATAGTGCCAATGCACTCCAGCCTGGGTGACAGAGCAAGACTCTGTCAAAAAAATAACACAGAATGAAAAGGTCTACCATGTGTTTGGATACTAGCTGAAAGTAAAAAGACGAAGATGATCAGGGTAGCCCCATAATTTATTGTCCAAACTAATGCACTTTTGAGAGTGAAAGAGGCCAATAGTGAAAAAACTGTCATATCTGGTCACTCTAAAATTGAATGAGCTTGGGATCACATAACAGGTTCAAGCAGGGAAGAGGAGTTCCATTTCAAACACGGTGAAATGGAGCTGCTAATGGGCCATCCCAAGACAGCTATCCACTCGGCCTGTGGGTCTAGAACTTAGGATACTTTTCTCAGCAGAGACAGATATTTGAGGAGTTAACAGTACACTGATAGTAAGTGAAGGCAATAGAATAGGAAATATCACTCTTCTTGATGAAAAACTATTATTTAGGATCTTCTATATGCTCCTGCCTCTCCACCTCTTTCAGGCATTAACATAACCTGAAGCCACAGATCCACGGTGCTGTTAAATTCTATCAAAACCAAATGGACATTTCTACCTTTAGTATGACAATAAAATTGACAATAATGATTTATATTTCACTATGTCTAATTGTTTTCAATGCCTTTGTAATTCTTTATTTTTAATTGTTAATTCTAATTCATCTATCAGTCAGCTGAATTGACTTCATCAAGAAATTTTTTAAAAAATATGGGAAGTGTGCCTGTGGTATAAGTGTTTTCATATCCGAAAATGTCTCTCTACTACCTTCACATATGAGAGAAAACCCTTGAGTATAAAATTATTTCAAAACTTTATAGTCTTCCTAAGTCACTCTAGCATTTGTTCTATACTATACAACATCATCTTTCTGCCTGGGCACTTTTTTAATATGTCCTTTTTCCTTTTAATTGAACTAAGGTACCATGGTGTACTTGGGGTGGCTCTTTTTTCATTTTTATTACCCAGCACTCATCCCTCTTCATCTATAAAGGGAGGCCTTTTCAGCTCAGAAAACTTTTCATCAATTATATCTTTGATCATTGCCTCTGCTGTAATTTTTTCCTAAAGTTTTTTAATTCTTTTGTTGGAATCTTGTCCTCCATACCTATCATCATCTTTCTTCTCATTGTTGGCATTTGTCTTCCTTTTCTACATTCTTAAAAAAGTATCTCATGGACTTTTTTTTCACATCTATACCCTCTTTCAGTGTCAGCTTTACTCTTCAGCATCACTAGTGAAGATGGTCTGTTATTGCCCCTCCAACAATCTCTCCTTATCTCACTCCTCACCTCTTTCAAATATTTTCATTTCTTTGTCGTCTTTTTGTTTCAGTGTTTCACCTTGTTTCATATTCCTCAGAGACTATACTCAAAACTTTTTGAGAATTCCAAAGGCCGGGCGCGGTGGCTCAAGCCTGTAATCCCAGCACTTTGGGAGGCCGAGACGGGCGGATCACGAGGTCAGGAGATCGAGACCATCCTGGCTAACACGGTGAAACCCCGTCTCTACTAAAAAATACAAAAAACTAGCCGGGTGAGGTGGCGGGCGCCTGTAGTCCCAGCTACCTGGGAGGCTGAGGCAGGAGAATGGCGTAAACCCGGGAGGCGGAGCTTGCAGTGAGCTGAGATCCGGCCACTACACTCCAGCCCGGGCGACAGAGTGAGACTCCGTCTCAAAAAAAAAAAGAGAATTCCAGGTCCTCTTTTTTAAAAAATTTTTCATCTAGTCTATGTAATAAATCATTTTAATAAGAAAGATACTCTTCTGAATCATCATGCTGCACCCTATTTTTTAATCAGTCTGTACAGCTTTTTCACAGCTCTCCTATGATAACCTTTCAATCACTTTTCCTCAAAGAAGTAGACATTCACCTAGACTCTGTGTTTGCTAAAACTACCCTTGGTCCCTTTTATTTTGATATTAGCTGAAGTCCTTCTCTTACGTATAGTTTACTTGACAAATATTTGTTGAACACCTACTTTGTGCCAGGTATTTGTCAGGGGATGCAAAAGCAAACAAAATCTCTGCCCTCATTGAGCTGCTATTCTAGCAAGGGAGGCAGACAATAAGGAATAAATGACATGGCCAGTTTGTTAATAATGCCATGAAGGATGTAAAGAGGATTCAGTGATGGAGAATAAGATGATTAATAGGCTCACATGCATAGATCCAGCCTGACTGCAAGCTTCCAAAAGGTTAATATTCAAGGTGGCTGTGCCTGATTGGTATTCAGTCTTCTATACCGGCTCTGATTCTGAACAAAGGGAAGGCTTCTTTCTTTAACAAAGAATATCACAGTATTCTTCTGGCCCATGCCACCACCAACAGCAATTTCCTTGAGCAGACTTTCCTAGCTCAATGATCTATCCTAAGTTCCCTTGTTCCTGCCTATTTATTTCTGGCAGATTTAGTCTCCAAACTGATTGCAAAATGTGGACACAGTGGAAGCTCTTTCATCAATGTGATCAAGGCTGGCAATAGATCTATTAACAGAGTTAAAGTTGACCTGAAAATAAAAGTTAAAGTAGAAAATCATTATGATATATATGTGTTATTCTTAATATTTTACTTCACCATGTAATATATTCAAAATATCCAAACCTTTGCTTTGACTATGGAACCAGTAATTGGAGTTGTCATACTCTCTGCATAACCAAACATGTGATAATCTTCTGTGGTCCCAAGCTTAGGTTTTTCTAAAGTATAGCAAGAACTTAAACTCAAAAATATTAAGAAAATCTGAATCCAGGCTGCTTCTAAATTTTTATGATTTCTTCCCAAATCTTTTGCAGTCATCTCACCAATATTTGTCGGTGACTCACCTTTGCTGAATACTTGCAAAGTCCTCAACTTCAAAAAAAAAAAAAAGGGGGGGTTTTTACATAATTCATCAGCATAATAAAATGATTTATGAGAAAAAAATAAGAACAACTTGTTTAGGAATAAATAACTGATTCATGATAATCACACAACTGAAAGACTAGAGGGAGGGAAATGCATTGGCCTGCTAGCTAACAGCCTGTTAGCTACAAGACCACATTGCCATGGGCACTGAAAAGGAATGAAAAGAATCAGTTGATCTAGTTGGTCAATTAAATGAAGATTGGTCAACAGAGACCTTAGTCAGGGAGGAAGAAGAAAAACAAAACAAAAGCTATATAACTTGCTAATAGCCTCAAAAGTAGCACTCTTCCAATAGAAAAATATTTGTTCACTTTCTAGTTAATATAATCCCAGAATTTCAAAGCCTTGGGGATAGACATTATGAAAAGGAAAAGGAATCATTCTTCATACTTGCTTTAAAAGACATGCAGGTTGCTTTTATTTTGAACTGCTTATCATTAATCAGCAAGTAATTGCATTTTTCAGACCAGTTCTATCAGCTTTGTAGTTCATGGACATCTTAGATTGTGGCAATACATTGACTGTCAAGCCAAGGTTTTGGTATTCCTACAATTGTTCATCATCTTCTACATTTTCATATGAGTTTTAAGGGGAAACCGAGAGTCAGTCTCATGGCCTCTAGTCAGCCATCACGTAAATTGGAAGTGTCAACTTTTTTTTAATATAATAGATGTTATTTCATTTCAGTCAATGTGAGGTTGAAACAGTATTTCAGGAATTAATACTCATCATTCCCGATGTCATAAAATAAATAGAAATGCTAAGGGTGGGGGGAACTGGAACAAAGGTGGGGCCTTTTCTCTTCATTTCCTCCCCAAGAGACCTTTATATTTTCTTGAAAAATAGGCAAAATGTAATCCCGTGATGACTGAATTAGAATGGCAAACACCAAATAAGATTATTTTGTATTGCTACCGAGCCCTGACTGCTCCAACACTAGTACCAACCACTAGTCAATGCAAACAATTTTCAACATAAAATTAACTTATGTAGCATCTTGCAGGTACCTTGAATTCCTTAAGAAACTTTTGGTTGTTTACATAATACAATATATTCTACTCAGTCTTCTGGATAAAGCATCCTTTCTGAAAACACCCCAGCAGACTATAGACAAGATGAAAAGTGCTTCTGGATAATCAGGGAACTAGCCAGCCTATACCTTGAAAAAATCAAAGTTAACACATAACAGAGACAGAACATAGGTGAAAACATACAAATATCTTTTACAAGCAATTTTATATTTAAATAGAAAAGCATCCTAGAGGAGGGTTTATAAACTCATCCTTCAGATCCAATAAAATTCATAAATACACTGTGCTATTAATGCCCAGATATACCTAAACTAGACTGGAACACAGAATAGCTTAGTTTTTATGTGTTTAAAAGTCTCTAGGACCATCAGTTACTAATTCCCTCATCAAAAGAAAAGTTCAAAGCAGCTTTATTTAAAAGGTAAAGATATCTCAGCTTTTCTCAAAATAATAGAAGCTGGAGAGGGTCCAGGATGTCAAATCCTATATTCTATTTTTGACTTGAATTATTTTAGGATAATTAAAAAATATAGCCAACCATTTTCAAGAAAGAAAACCTTTAATCTGACATTTTACACTCATTTTTCTGTTAACTAATAGAAAGACATTTCTATATACTAGTTTTCTAGTACATGTCAAAATTTAAGCTTAAACCATCATAATCCATGAGCTATTAAGGACAGTTCCTGGACTAATTATCGTGGTTAACACTCTTCCATCTCCTCCACAGGTGAGCACAAAGTACGCTCCCTCTGTACACTGACAGCTCTTTCACCAGACTCACTTCTCAGACCAGAGCTGCCTTTTCAAGTCATGGAATCTCACTTCTGCCCTTAAGCTCCAAATGCCTCTATCAAATAATGCTGCAACAATCCGAGTGGTTAGAATTCTATTTTCCTAGAAATTCCATTTCCAAACAATAAAAATAAGGTTGTGAGCTTGGCTTCTTCATTTAAAACTTATGTGTAAACAACTGGTTAGAGATATTAGATATTTTCTAAGACACATTCTTATTTGGTATAAAAATAAGTTGATAACATAACAAAAGAAAAAAAACTCACCTAAAGCCTTGAATCCCATTAAACTAATAGATAATTACTGCCAGAAGAATTGTTTACAATAATAATATTAAAAATACAAAATGAAGAATCAGGCTATGTCAATAATAACAATAAGTCTTACATATGAAAACCAATCTGATAAAGCCAATTCAATCAGCTATTTGGAACTATCTTTTATATCCATCCATTCTGAACAGCCACCCAAAATTCAATCTCAATGAAGTTAACGCTGTAAGAATGCAATGATGCTGAGATGCAATCTGAAATTTTTCAGGTCTCATGGTACAAAACTAAAATCTTAAAAGGACAGTTATACAAATTCCAAGCTTTATCGAATTATTGTTTATCTTTATTTGTAGTAGTACTTAAAGTTTACTTGGAAGCACTCTGGCACCCAACCTCCAAATATGAGACCAAAGAAATACCTGGGGAGAATATATACCAGGATACTACATTTTCACATAGAATGTGAACCATGTTCTACGTATATCTGGTGTCTGAAGATTAATATTCTCTTCAGTCAATATTTAAATATATTTCAATGAATCTGTATTATTCTTACTACGTTGCATACAATACCACAGGCATGATGCTAGAAATAATCAAAGAAATAATTCCTACTCTCAAGGAGTTTACAATCCAGTGTGATTAACTTTAAATAATTATAGCGGAAGAAACAAGCCAGTATTAACTGTCAGCCATGAGTGACCCATTTTGGCCTGATCTAGGTAGAAATTTGGGGCTAACAGTGTAATGGGATGAGACATTGGGCATCTTGGGAGGTGGGTGAGGTTACTCTGTACATGAAAGGTATATGAACTGAGGTAGCCTATAGGTGAACTGTCACAGCTAGTCTCCAAAGATGACTACCATCATTCCCTTTGCTTTCTATACGTACTCCTCACATCAAGAAATGGAGAGTAATTCCCTCCCCTTGAATCTTGGCTAACCTTCCTTGGCCAAGAGAATGTAATGAAATTGGCCTTCTAGGACTTCCAAAGCTAGGTCTTAAGAAGTCTTGCTGTTTCTACCCAGAAAACTCACTTCTGAGACTTTCAATCTTAAGATACTCCCTCTTAGAACCAGCCACTATGGTTAGAGAAGCCCAAGTCATATGGAGAGGCCATGTGTAGGCATTGGCAGCTAACAGCTCCAACTGAACCCTCAGTCAACAGGGAGCATTAACTTTCAGTAATGTGAGTGAGCCCTCTTGCACACTGAGCCCAGTCAAATCTCTGGGGAACTCCATTCCCAATCTCCAATTGCCTGCAATGGTATGAGAGACCCCAAGCAAGAACTGCCCAGCAGTTCTCTACAGAAACATGGGAAATATAATACACTGTATTTAAGACATTAAGTTTCAGAGTAGTTTGTTAGGCAATAGTCTACTAAAACATTTGACCTTCAGGTCAGACTTTCCTCAGCAGGTAAGAAGTACCTAGAGAATGTTAAATTTAGAAGTGACTTTCTCAGAGCTCTGTTTTTTGCTAGTTTCCTCTGATAACTTCATGTAATAAATTAGGGGCACAGGGAAGTTGAAGACAAAAAGGTAAGAAAGTGTTGAAGTAATTCAAGCATGAAGTATGGCATAGAATCAAAAAGTGACAGGAAAAAAGAAGATGCATTTCACAGATGAAAAGAAAAAAACTCCCAAACTGATAAAATTTAAGGAATAATAGAAGGTAGAGGTCAAAGTAGGTTCTGGGGTTTCAGAACCTAGATAACTAAAAAGATAATAATACTCTTAATCAAGACTGGCATCCAAAAGGAAAGCATGTATGGAGAAAAATCAGAGGAAATTAAATTATTGGTGCTGGGAGGTCATCCAGGGAGAACCATTAGACAAGCCAAAGGCAATAGGTTATGGGAGGGCTTTTCTGGAATTAAGCACTTTTTATATCTTAAGTTGATATTCTGAAGTATCTGTTTTCTATACAAAAATTATGAATCCACACATGATATAGCTCATATAATTGTGTAAACTAAATTAGGCATATCAACATGTACTAATGTCACTTTAAACAGATCATGGACTACTTTTTAAATACTCACAAAGTAAGTTATGTTAGGTTTATTGCTATAACTAATATTGCCAACAGCATGATCAAATTTACATGATTATTTATATTCTATGGGTTTAAGTTAGTATTTCTCAATCTTTTTTACATTATCACCGCCCTAATGACTCTTTTTAGACATTTACTAATCACCCACATACCATTTTAATGCCACACACAAACTGTTTACCTGTTATGTACTATATCTGTGCTTTATATATTAAAAAGAATAAGATTTTCTTTGAATCCCCAAAAAACCAATTTTTACTCTCTTGGAAAGAATATCTCCCCCACTGAGAATGCATGGTTTATTTAAATAGTTTGTTACTCAAATAGGAACTGAGTCTATAACTAAAATAAAGCCAACCCTTAGAACATTAAAGAAGACTCATGAAGAATATGAGAAAGACTCATAAACACACCACTAAAACTTCCAATTTAAAAACTGAAAAGGGCAATTACTTTACTTTCAGTGCCTGCTAAATAAAACTACCAAATTTTTCCATTTTAAAGGACACTATCATTCCTTCATTATTCATCCATTTTTACTGAGAGATCAGTAACTAAAATAATTTGCAGCTAACAAGTAAAATATAGATTTTAAAACCTAAAATCTAAGAAGCCCTAACCTACAAAATGGATAATAAGCATAAAAATAAATAAGAATCTGCCAATCAGAAGTATTCCTAATTTACCTACCTACAGAAATAGGAAAGTCAATATTTGATAAAAAAGAATTGTAAAGAAGTAATAGGAAGATAAACACTATACTCCTTAAATAAAAACTATTTAAAAAGAAACATCAAAAAACAATCATTTAACTAATAGCCCCCAAAATTCCATTTATGTTTACCTGTAGTTAAAACTCCTCAATATGAAAGCTTAAAAATATTTTTCTCTTTCATTAATATACTATATTTCCTAACTTTCTTATCTGGCATTAGAAAGGCAAAATTATTAATTACTACTTGCTAAGGCAAAGACAATAAAGGAAGGAGAGAAACTAAAGGGAACATCTTTTCCTCTGACCTATTAAATTATAGTTCCAGCCCTGCCTCACCCCACCTACCATAAAAGCACCCAGAGGTGGGGCACAAATCACTTACAGCAGCATATATTATTCTTATAACCAGCAAAAACAAAGATGTTCCTCCACCAAAATATAAAAAGAAAGAAAAGTTAATAGATGAGATTAACTTTTTAGTTAAACAAAATAGATTAACTATTTAGTAAAACAAATAGATTTACTAATGCCAGAGATTACTAGGAACACAATATTTAAGGAACAGGTATATAACCGCAAATGCATCAAAACATAACTTATTTTAAGACAAAGAACATTTTGTAATTTTATAAGTAATATTTCTTTCAGTGTCATTATCCTTTCATCCTAACTACGACCTGGCAATCTGAAAGCTCCTAAGGCTTGTGCCGTGTTACAGAGAACATTAGTATTACTACAATAAAAAAACTTATTATCTTATTCTATGGAATAAGCTGTATGTATCTTATGTCTCTACTTACTAAAGAAATTTAGACGACTAAGGTTTTAGTCTATGCTTAACAAAAAGTCTCAACTTTACTAGCAACTATAAATTCTCTATATTTTCATTCATTTTAAAATAACTTTAATAAAATACATTTAATTGAAATGATGAATTACTCTTTGAAATTATTTTTTTTATCCTGTAATTGGTAAGAGGGGGTACTAAATATCTCAATTCTGACAGTTAAAGGTTATATTACAAAAAATAACCACTGTGTGCCTGGGTCAACTGGGAAATGACCAAGAAATATTTGGTTATTAAAAACAGATAACTTGCTGTTTAAAGAAATACCAATAAAACATAACACATTTCTTTATAATTATTAGGTAGCCACCAATTAAATGCTCTGGTTTAAGGTCACTGAACACCCTTCCCATTTACTTCAGCATAAATCAACAGTGCTAAAACAAGGCTGTTTCACAAGCAAAATGACAGTTATCTAATGAACAATTTACAGTAGAAACCTTGATCTTCTAATAATAATAGAGTTTCTTCTTTCATTCAAAAATAGGATCAGGGATTAATGAAGACAAGGTAGTTAAATGAAAGGTTAATCAAAAAAAGATATAATCTGAAATTAATTTTACAGAGATAAGAAAATGTTTTATAAGCTACATATTTATCATGCTATACCTTGTATCTGTGAGAAATATTGTTATAATAGTTTATTCAGCAGTCAATGTACTAATCACTGTTAGCTATTAGCCTGACTATAACACAGTTATGAAAGAAAATCCATTTTTTAGGAATTTTCTAATTAATAAATTGATTGCCTCAAAATACATGCTAACTAAAAACCAGAACCATAAAACCCAAAACTATTAAGCCAGAAAGTGGTAAACATTTGTAAGAAATTATGAATTTACCTTGGCTCCGCACTCAGCCTTATTATATTTTTTTGTGGCAGAGAATCTTGTGATTTTTGTTTCAAATCCTATAAAAATGAAGAGCAATTTTTAAATTTTACTTAACACTTCACGGACTCATCCTGAAACCAGAAGACCATTCAAATTCAAGTTTAGCAAAAACAGATTAAGAACTTATAAAAATTTAAATATCAAGGGGTTTCTAATTAAAGCCAAGCAAAACAACTAATTATAATGCCCAGTTGCCTTACTAACATCTTAATAGTGTTCTAAACCCCCATATATTTCACATAGTTTGAAATATTTATAGAAAAGATGAACATACAGGTAATTTATATTAAGCGATAAAAATTCTTTCAAATACTGTACAAAAAATTGTATTTCAATGTCTCTCTTCATTAAGCTTTTCATCCTCTTTGCTAATGCAAGAACAATGAAATCACATATTTTTATGATGACCATAGATGAAATCACTAACCATCTCCAGGAAGGTATCAGAAGAGTAAGAGTCATATGTGAGTTTGTCCTTCAAAATAAGAAAAAATGCAGAAGTTCCAATTATCTTCTCCAAAACCATTAATGAATGAAAAAGTCTGTAAACCAAAAATTTTATTAGTCTGAGAAATAATTTAAAAATCTGCATACAATATTTTCAGTTTCATTAATAATGGCCAAACCACCAGTATCTTCATCTTGCATTCAAAGTGAAACCTATAACGAATCTATGACAAACCTGCTCCTTTTTCCCCCAGAACTAAGTACTTAGAAAAATGGTTAATCAGAAGATATAACTAACAAGAATGCATTTAAAACTGAAAGCTTTCTGGACACACCTGAAACACATACATACTCAAACTACATATACTTTCTATGAATATTGTACCAAATAATAATGTCCAGTAGGATCACCCCAATAACTCTGAGGCATTCTACCAAAAAAAACATGACTTGCTACTTTAGAAAAAGTTCTAACAAGGGTTTTAACAATGAATAAAAACATGAGATAATTCAGCTCACAAGAAGAAAATTCAATTAGTATACAAGTTATATCCCAAGAATTAAAATAGATACTTTGTTTAATTTAGTTTCATGTTCTTGTTCAAGAGAACCAGGAGGACAAGAGTTTTTGACAGATGTGAATAATGAAATCATCTTCATCCCTGTTAATTTTTTTGGTCACTGAAATTACTAACTATATTCAAATCGTATTTTTATGTCTAAGGAATCAAGTCTATTGATTCCAGACCAATTCTGAAATACATCCTCAGTATATCACCAGCTACTCCTGAAGCACTACTCATGGAAAAAAGGAACTTGCTTGAAGATTTTTTTTTTTTTTCCTAATTCAGTTATGTTTCTTGAAGGCTTTACAGACCAGGCATCCATAGGCAAATTCATATTGGAGAACTATGTAGAAAATCCTCGCTAATCACATTTTCAATTATGTTATTTTTTCTAATACAGAAAGCAACTTTGGATCTATGCCTTAAAAACATTTTTGCTGTCATGCAACAACAACAAAAAAACCTGTAAAAGAAGTTAACTTCTTTTTTGCAGAGTATTAATATTTCCTTCAGAGATGTAAGTGACCATGATCAATGTTATTAATTAAATACATTTACATGGCAAATCTATAATTTTAATGCTAAAATCTTATGGTTTTGAGTTCATGCCATAATTCAATTAAATTTCCCAATATACTCCAATGTTTTCCTAGACAGTGTTAAGTGTTTTCACCATACTAAAACACCATATGAATGAATATTGTTCAGTTATGACAATAAGACCCTCAACCTAAGTTGCTTTCTATTGTCTACAGGGCAATCTTTATTAGGCAGCCTGAATCTGCAGAGTGAAAGTCATGTTCTCTACCACCTAAAACCACAGATGTATTAAAGAGTCCTAATTAAACTGAGTAAAAGCCAGGAATCAACGTTTGCATCCTAAAGGCACACATGAAGCCTTCTCATAGGATGAGTACTAAAGACTACAATATATCACTCCCCAGTGTTTTCTCAGGATGTATAGAGCTGTTTTGTTTAAAACAAAACAAAATGAAACACAGTGCATTTGGGAAACACTGGGTAAAACAAAATTCTAAATGTTTCAATATTTCATTAATATGGGATTTTTTTCAGGGCCTCTAATTTCTGAACATGCACTTATCCTATTAATACGAAATACGGTTCAGGAAAAGTCACTTGGGAATCACAGGTTCCTAGTTTGCTGTCATGGCTGTCGTATTAAGGAGATGTTAGCATGTCTGCTACTATATAGGTTGTCTACATTTTAGGACCCTCACGCTCACCCTGTCTTCCGTTTTCTCCCACCTACCTTAATTACTAGTTAGGAATAATTAGCGGAATTCTAAAACATTTCTCTAAATGACATCATTACCATTTCTTCTTCCCTTCTACATAAGCCACATTATCTATTAATACTTTTAAGCTGACTGTCTATTACAAACATTGCCCCAATCCAATTCATTTTTTTATGCCATGGTTAGAATTAATCTCCAAATATGCCATGATGTATTCTTGCTTTTCAGTTTATAACTATACACACATTCGATCTATTGTTAATAGCATGCTCTCAGATTCCCCCTACTATGGCAGAGGAGAAAGAAGGGCCTGAATGCCTGATGACACTACAGAGCTGCCATACCAGAACCAGTTGTCTACAGATTTTTTTCATATGACATAAAAATAAGCAGGACAGGATTTATTCTGTTTCTGGTTGCTATTACTCACAGCCAAATGCACCACTAATTCATACACTTGTTCACAGTGACATTTCTGCCAAATCTGAATGAATAGTAGTCATCAGTCCAAGTTCAAGAGAACACCCAGTACTAACTACCTCTTTGTTAATAATTCTCTAACTTGTGTTTTGAAATTTCCTCCTTAAAATGTCTGTGCTAATGATTTAGTAATTGTTTATGACTTTTCAATGAAGTGTGAAGTACTTACATAGCAAATTTACAAATGCCAAGTACAGTTTCAGAATTACTGCCTTTTCTTCTCTAACATGCAATTCTGCACAGGGAAGTTTTTATAAGCCAAAAGCAACACAAAACCTGTGGAGGATAGCTCTTCCAGACAGGTCATGATACAAAAAATGTTCTGTAGCCAAAGCTCAATGACCTGCAAGCAAATCTCTTTCAATATGACAGCCAGAGACAGCAAGTGGGCAGTGTAAGAAAATGACTTTTCCATGTCCTCTTAGGAGCGCTGCCCTGGTCTGATTCTAAGCAGTCTCACTTTAAAACTCTCAACAAACCAAGCAGGCCAGGAGCAGGTGAGAAGGAAAAATGGAGGATCTGACCTTACTTTCAAAAATGCTTTCTGTGGGAAAAATACCATCTTTATCATCTAATGAGCATTTTCTACTTTAAGCCTAGATCAACCTCAATAGGTGGGTGTCAAACATACTTGCCATTAAAAAATGGAGAAGATATTCAAGATACTACTTTGAATGTTTTTTTTAAGGACTGAAATCAACTAATGAAACCCCAAGAATATCTTTTTCCCCCAATTTCTAGAAAGCCAGTCAAAATATTGCAACTAAAAATTTAATTAACATTTACTACAATTAGTAATATAAGTCGTGAGTCAATTTTTTAACATTGATTTTATGTGTTGTACATGCTTTTCTCATCAAGGAGTAGTAATAAAGATATTCACTTTTTAAATCTATTCTTTAAGAAAATCACAGTATATTTTAAATGACTTTAAAATATTATCAAAGCACAACACTGTTGATAAAAAAAAAAAAAAAAAACAGGAATAATAGTCTAAACTATAGTAAATAAAATAGTCAAAACTTCCCCAATCTAGGAATCCCCACCTCACTGATCCTAATGAATGAATGGTCATCCAAAGTCTGGCATGAGGATAGAGAACTCCCTATTACAAAAGGTAAGATTTCTTCCCCATTATTAGGAAGCTCTGTTTGCCAAGTCCTCTGTTATCTCAGACCATGCTTATACTCATTGTTCAAATTCTTCTTCTTTTTTTTTTTTTATTACACTTTAAGTTCTAGGGTACATGTGCATAACGTGCAGGTTTGTTACATATGTATACTTGTGCCATGTTGGTGTGCTGCACCCATCAACTCGTCAGCACCCATCAATTCATCATTTATATCAGGTATAACTCCCAATGCAATCCCTCCCCCCTCCCCATGATAGGCCCCGGTGTGTGATGTTCTCCTTCCCGAGTCCAAGTGATCTCATTGTTCAGTTCCCACCTATGAGTGAGAACATGCGGTGTTTGGTTTTCTCTTCTTGTGATAGTTTGCTAAGAATGATGGTTTCCAGCTGCATCCATGTCCCTACAAAGGACGCAAACTCATCCTTTTTTATGGCTGCATAGTATTCCATGGTGTTCAAATTCTTTAATACAGAAATAACTTAGCTTCTACTCCCTCGCCCATCTGACAGCCCTTCAATGAGTTAAAGATGGCTTTAATATCAACACCCAGCTCATCCTTTCTCATTCCCAGTGGTTTATATAATCCATACATGATAAGGTTTATAGGTCTTTTTCTTTCCTGGCTATGATTCTCAGCTTATTATGTCAATGTACCTCTTAAAAATATATATATACAAGTACAACTGGATATGAAATAGGATGAGATTAAACTGACATACAATGAAGTAGGAATCTTTATCTCTCTAGATTATAACTATGTTTTATTTGATGCCAAGTCCTTGGTCAAGAAGATAACCCCAATCACCACATTGTATTTAGAAGAAAATAGGATCAGCTTTAAACAGTAGTAATAACATTTTACTACCCTATTTGCAGAAATGCACTGCAATAAATAGTTGGCGCAGCTAGGATTTTGTCAACAGATTTCTTAAAAAATATTTGAATATCGGTGCTGTTTTGTTATAGTAATACTTACGAGGGATATCATTGTTAAAGTGGTTTGATATGCACTAACAACTTCATCAAAAGATATAATCTTATTACCCATAATTTTAAAGATTTTTTAAGATGATTATTCTATAATTAGATTACCTGGTACCATAATCCACAACCACCCAATCTTTTGCAGTTCCTGTGATAGCATCATGATGTTGAAACAGTCCCAAATTCCTTCTGGCTTCTGTCAGTGCCGTGTAAAGTGATGATGAGAGAAATTTATCTATCTTGTATTTGTGAGCTTGTCTCAAGGCGAAATAGTAAAGAATTTCAGCAGCCCTAATTGCATAAAAGTCATATTTTTATTTTAAAACAAACACTTTAGCTTATAATCTAAAACATGTGACATCGATACTTTCCAAATTTTTTAATCCATAATTGCAGTACAAGCAATTTATGAAAAAGATATTGGTAATAATAATTCACATAAAATGACCAATGTACTCATATAACGCATTTACATTCTCAATCATCAAAGAATACCATGTCTACACTGGTATCAGGGGTCCTTGTTCTAGATGATCCTGGAAAATAAGCCAGTACCTGCTGGCAGCAAGACAGGCTTATTTATGTATCACATAATGAAAAAATACCTGAAAAATTGGATAAATTTCTCTGTCCTTTCTTCTTTCGAAGAGCAACACACACATAGACCATGAACTTCATAATGTCATTTACTCTCACATATATACAGTAAGAGACATGAAAAAGAAAGGCATAGTTGGTGAATGGGACACTCAGAGGAGAGGAGAGGCAGAATATAATGGCCCAAGAACAGCTCAAGGGCAAGGGTTAGTTTCAGTTTTGAATGGTAACATATAACAAACATGGAGAATTTAACAATACAAATTGAAAAATGATAAACAGGATGTCAGTTGGGCATGGTGGCTTACGCCTGTAATCCTAGCATCTTGTGAGACCAAGGCAGGAAAATCACTTGAACTCGGGAGTTCAAAACCAGCCTGGAGGACATAGCAAGACTCTATCTTAGCCAGGTGTGGTGACATGCTCCTATAGTCCTAACTACTCATGAGGCTGAGGTGGGAGGATCACTTGAGTCCAGGAGTTTGAGGCTGCAGTGAACTAGGATCACACTACTATATGCCAGCCTGGGCAACAGAGAGACTCTGTCTCTTAAAAAAAAAAAAATATTCCTGGCTTTAAAAGGAGTACATATGTATATCCAGATATCCTAAAATGTTAAAAGGAAGATTTGGGAAATACTGTCTTCCCTATACTTTTATATTTTATCCACATTTTACAAATGTGCAGAGGGATGAAACATTACTATTTTCAGACAAACTTATGTATAAATGAATACATTTGGAAAGTCACAACTATTGTATGGTTTTTTGGTTTTAATGCAGCAGAATTTTCCAAATAAATTACTAGCAGTAACCACAATGTCTTGAATACGTTCAATAAATGAAGACAAACCAACATTCTTTTTGCCACTAAAAAATACTTGACACTTAAAAATCACTAATTCAGTGGTCCAAAAGGATCTCTACATTATTGAGAATATACTTCACTTTATAACAGAAAAGTTTAAAACAGTATAAAAGATAACTGGTTGATATTCTGTAGGGTAAGAATGGATAGACACTATAATACGTAAACATTATTTTAAATTTAATAAGATATATTCCATTACCTCAAGCAGTTATTTCTTTGTGTTAGAAACATTCCAATTCTACTTTTAGTTATTTTGAAACACATAAATGATGAATATACAAACTATTATGATTATATACTGTATGCTTATATCAAAATATCACATATACTCCATAAATATGTACAACTAATATGTATCTATAATAATGAAAATAACTTTTTTAAATGAGATATTTTTCAGGCATATTACAAGTAACAGTAAAAGGTAAGGCTTTTGAAATAGTAATATTTAATAGCAGCACAATATTAACAATAAAAAAACACTACCATATAAAAATACAACTCTTAAGAAAATTCGTAATTTTTAATAAAAAGCCTTTCCAAAATGTACTCAATGTCCACTAGTATATAAAAGAGAGTAAGTATAATCTAACTCAAACATCAAGATTCAACATGAAAAGGAATTACTTTACTGGTCTATACATAGATAAAGCCTTGGGAGCCTCTGAAGTAGTTTATCAACAATCAGCCTCTGTTACTTAGGACCATGCTCTCCAATATGGTACCCATAGCCACACATGGCTACTGACATTTAAATTAATTAAAATTAAATGGGCACATTTCAAGTGCTCAATAGTCACATGTGCCTAATGACTACCATATTGGACAGTGCAGAAATAGAACCTATCACAATAGAACATTCTATTAGTGATTGAAAGGTGTCCTGGATAGTGTCAGTTTAGTGTTTTTATGTTTTCTATGGACTTTTCTGTCTTCTCTGTATCCATTTACATGTTCAATCACTGTTTGCCCCACCAGTCATCATTTTTTCAAATGTTGTTCTTCTATGCAGATAACTGTGCCTATAGAAATGTGCTTCAAATAAGTATGTAAGAACTGAGATGAAACCTAGTCTAAACTTCTCCCACATACAAAATACATTAGTTTTGGATTGTGAACTCTGAAGCTCATATTTCAATGCTGGGAGGCCCTATTTGCTTCTTTGATGCTCACCTATGTTTCCAATGAGAAGCCCATCAGATTACTAGCCTGCAGACACTCATGATGATGTCACTGAATATTAATATGGTGTGCAAATAACACAGGAAAATTAATTAGAAAAATACAAAATGCAGAATACAACTCCTTAAAAATCTGATTAAATAAACGATTTTTTTCTTCCAGAACAAAAACTTATGTAATAATTTGATTATAGTTTGGAGACATATTTCTGACTGCATTAAAATTTCACAATTATATTAAGTGCTTAATTAGAGCTTAACACTACATAACGTACTACATGAATGATGTATATTATGCAAAACTCTACAAAAAGGTTATGATAACATAAAGAAAGTGAAGAAATAGATGTAGCTACAGAAAGGTAAAAGTACCTTAAATGAGATTCCATGATTCTATCCATTCGTTTGTAAAAGGGTCTGGATGTAAAATAGCCACTCCAATAATGATCATCTCGATCAGCATAAGTGAAAAAATCTCCACTTAGAACAGGGAACATCGATTGGCCCTTGTCTCTCTGAGTTTCATCTGCTTTATCCAGCGCATCAAAAAAATCTGATAAAGTTCCAAACTGTATCTAGTTTAAAAAAAAGGCACTTCAATTATTCATTCTACCTTAAAATTATTTACTTCTTACACTGTTAGGAAAAGTTAATAATAAATACTTAAGATGTGTTTCCAAGTTAAGATGAACACATAGCTCAGATTTTGTAAAAATCAGAAGCAGAGAAGAAAATAATAGTGACTTTTTTTTTTTTTTTACTTGCATTAAGGCCCAAATTAAACTAAGGGAAAACTTATATACTTCAGCAGTTAAGAGAAGAGCTATTTACATCTACAAATCAATGAATATGAAAACTCCTACATATCGCTAGAATTTCAAAGTGCACAATAATTTGGGCATGGATTAATCCAGATAAATGAAAGATGAGGGCAGCAGCAAAAATAAAAGACATATTAAAGTGTTCCAGAAGTCTAGAATAACAGTTGTATTAGCCATAAAGTCTAGAAGAATAATTTTGTTAGCCATAAAGTATTTCATATATCATACCCTCCTCTATCTATCTCCCTTTTCCCCCAGCTGAGTTCTGTGAAGGAGAAGGGACTTTAAGAACAGCAGGTCATTTTAAAAAAATGGACTTACTCTACCAGTAGGTAACACTGAGTAGAAGTTAAACACAAAGAGTGATAAGGATGGCAAGTCTGCTGCTTAAACACACTGGTCTTTCTGACTAATTATTTAAATCAGCAGTAAGAAATCTGTTTTTATTAGTTCAAACTATTCTACAAATCAAAGACAAAAAGAAACACTATACCAAATCTTGTAAACAGGTATTAAAAGGCAGTCCTGTCAAAAATAAATAGATTATTTAACAGGGAATGTGTTCCTTTTAAAAGAAAGATACTGATTTTGTTGTTTCCTACACACATACATACAACACAAACACACACACACATACACAAACACAGATAATGCAAGTCATTTTGATTCAAGGTAGCAATAGTATAGGTTTGAATTCCATCTCTACCACTTATCTGACATGTGTTTTGAGCATATTACATAACTTCTCTGTCTATCCACATTACAGTGAATAGGGTTCTAAGTAAAAAGCTTACAACTGGCCGGGCACGGTGGCTCACACCTGTAATCCTGGCACTTTGGAAAGCTAAGGCGGGTGGATCACAAGGTCAGGAGACGGAGACCACCCTGGCTAACACAGTGAAACCCCGTCTCTACTAAAAATACAAAAAAATTAGCCGGGCGTGGTGGTAGGCACCTGTAGTCCCAGCTACTCGGGAGGCTGAGGCAGGAGAATGGCGTGAATCCGGGACGTGGAGCCTGCAGTGAGCAGAGATCATGCCACTGCATTCCAGCCTGGACAACACATAAGAAAAATTACAAAAATAGTTAAATGATGATCAAATGGCAAAATGACTGTCTTGGCTATTCTATGTCAATTTTTCAAACATCTGAACTGAGTTATTTACTTTTATTCTCCATTTCATTAAAAGAAAATAAATGTATGCTTCCAGTTCAAAGTAACTTTAAGTATCTCGTAAGAAACAGATATAACTAGATAAACTATAGAAAGAAAAAGCTCTGAAGACATTAAAGAACTAAAGCCGCCAGAACTTAAGGGACAAAAATGTTGGATAGAAAGAAAATGAATTAAGGTGGACCCTATACTCTACCAAATTTTCATCTTGGGGTACTGGTCCAATCACTGCACAAGACATAAAGGCCTAACAGAAAGCAATGTCCTAGAAGAAGAAAATAATAAAATTTAGTATCTGGTCATGAAAAAAACACTCTGTAAATGAAGAATATAAGGAAAATTCCATAATCTGATAAAGGAAACCTACAAAATTCTACAGCTAACATTATGACCCATGAATGTTTTCTCTCTTAGAAAATTATGTCTGCTTTCACCACACCTACTCAACATTATACTAGAGGACACAGCCATCGTACATGGTAAGAAAGTAAATTGAAAGATCTAAAGTTTTGGAAAGGAAGACATAAATATGCCATTATTCATACATAGCAAATCCATAAAGAATCCACAAATAACTAAAAATAATAAATAAATTTAACAAAGTTACTGGATACAAGACTAAAATGCAAAAGTCAATTGCATTAATACACAAAATACACCCTGTTAATCAATTAGATGGCCCAATAATTGTAGTTATTTGTGCTCAAATTAAAACAAAGATTCAATGCAATCCCAATCAAAATCTCCTTCAATGTTTTTTTGGTAGAAATTTAAAAGATGACCTAAACCTATGTAGAACTACAAAAGACTAAGAGTAACCAATGCAATCTCGGGAAGGAGAACAAAACTGGAAGACTTTTACTATCAGATATTAAAACCTATTACAAAACTGTAGTATTAATAATTAAGACAGTGTGAGATGAGACAAATAGACCAACAAAAGTGAACAGAGAGTGTAGACACAGACCCACACACAAATGCAGTCTCATTCCTGATTAATGACAAAGATAACACTGTGGTGCTGTGGAAGAAAGTATGATCTTTTCAATAAATGGTGCTGGATATCTATATAAGCCAAAATGTATCTTGATTCCTACCCTCACACAATTCACAGCAATCCATTTCAGATAGATTATAGACCTGAATGTTGAAGGCAAGACAATAAAGCTTCTGGAGGATAGCTTCATAAGAGTGTAGCTTCACAACCACATGATAAACAAAAAATTCTTAAACAGAACAAGTTCTAAACATAAAGAAAAATAGTTATATTTAATTAATTAAAATTAAAAATTTCTGTCCATCAAAAGACAGCATGAGAAAGTGAAAATGCAGGCTACATAGTAGGAGACAACATTTGCATATCTTTTACATGAAAAAAGATAGAATTCAAAATGTACCAAAGAGCTATAAACAGTAAGAAAAAGACAGACAACCCAATTTAATTAAAAAATCATCAAAAGACTTAAATAGGTACTTCACAAATGAGGATACCTAAATGGCAATAAACATATGAAAAAAGGCTCAACCTCATTAACCACGCGAGAAATAAAAAATAAAACCATCCCATCTATCAAAAGGATAAAAATAGAAAACAAAAATCCTGACAATACAAACTAAGAAAGGGTGTGGAACAACTGAAACTCCTATACAACACAACAACTGATGCATCTATTTTGGAATAGTTTGACAATATATACTAAAGCTGAACATGTGCATACTCAATGGCCGAAAAATTGCATCCCATTTTATACCCACGTAAACTCATAACAAGTAACCAAAACATGGACAAAATATTCAAAGCAGACTTATTTGTGACAGACAAAAACTGAGGACAATCCCAAATACCCAGTAACAATACAATGAATAAACTGTGGTATAGTCATCAAAGAATGAATACTAGAGACACTATACAGCACTAAAAAGGAATGAACTACTGCTACATGCAACAGAATGGATGAATCTCGCAAACATAATGTGGAACGAAAATGTCAGACACAAAGTACATGTGTATAGTCCCCATGATACAAAATTCAAGAATAGGCAACAGTAATCATGGTGACAGATGTGAAAGCAGTGGTTGCTTTTGCAGCAGTTGGTGATGACTGGAAAGAGATCTGAGGGGCAATAAAAGTTCTAAGCCTTAATCTGGATGATGGTTACATGAAGACTTTTAAACTTGCAAAATTCTATATACACTTATGGTTTGTCCACTTATTCTATGTATGTGGCACTTCAATTTTTAAAACTACTTTTTAAAAAAAACTTCTAATGGGCAAAGGAGGAAATAGGTAAAATATAAAATCAGGGTCTAATTTTTTCAGTCAGACAGGAGACCAGGTGCTTCTATGAACTCCAAAACCACTTCCTAGTAAGATGTAATTACAGATAAGATACTCATATATAAACCCCCTCCTCTGACCGTATATTCATGTATGAGCATCATCTCTCAGGAAAATACAGGGATAATTTAAACATACCTCTATGATCCTAGTTCATAATCTGATAAAAATTCAGCTGTAATGATCCTGAATAAACTTGATCTTTTATTAGGTTTATTTATCTATTTGATATTACTTAGGTTTGTTTAATAAACTTGAATTCTTACTAAACTATGGTTTACCATCAGCTTTCAAATTTCCTAAACAGTAACATCACTTCCTTTCTATAGTATTTCCACATATGTTCTACTTTTACAGGTCAATATGCAAAATGATAAACACGCTGAATAATTAATCTTCTTATGTAGAGTCTCTAACACACACACACAAAAAAAGACTTTAAAAGACTATTGTCCCAATACAAAGAAATGATAAAAGTTTGAAGTGGTAGATATCCTAAATACCCTGATTTGATCATTATACATTCTCTGCATGTATCAAAATTCATAGGTGTCCCATAAATATATATAATTATGTATCAACAAAAAATCAATTCTGTAATTAAAAAACTTATTGATCAAATGCAATGTATGATTTATTGCTTGAATTTTGACTCAAACAAATTGTATGTTAAAAGAATTGTTTTTTATGAGATGAGGAAAATCTGAATCTGCCCAGATATGTATCATGAAATTACTGTTAGTTTTTTAGGTTTGATAATGGTATTACGGTTATATTTTCAAACAGAAACTTTATAATTTAGAGATACATACTGAAATCTTTATAGATGAAACTACATGAAATCTGAGATTGGCTTCAATATAACCCTATGGGGAGGAATGAGACAGCAGTGGGGCATGGCTGAAACAAAAGTGGTCTTGAGTTGAAGAATGTTGTAGCTGAGTCATGGATAGGGGGAGAAAGGGAACAATTTTTGCTATTTTCAGAACTCCACAGTACATTTTAAATTTTCCATAAGAAAAAAAAAAAAAGTAAGAACCATAGGCTTAATTTTAGAAGTCTTCTCACTTAAAAAACAAATGCTAGTGTATTCTCTGGACATAGGACATTTGTCTGCAAAATTCATGACATGTTCATGCTACTAAATCACAAGGGTGCAGCTGTCAGAGAGAAATAACAGACTTTCAATGTTGGTTAAAGAAAAAACAACAACAAAAACAGGGCGTCCCTGAAGACTAAATATCACAACTATTTTCAATCACATAATTTTCAATCACATAAAAGTAAATTCCTCTTTAATCCTCAAGCAGTGACAGGAACAGGACAACATTAGATATGGAACTATAGCACATAATAATTTTCTTCCTAATGGATTATACTTTTACACAAGAATTATATATTCTAAGAAGCACTGTGATGTAGGACAAAGAAGCTAAGGATTTCTGTTTATAGTCTCATTTAATAATAAAGGCTCTACTTCAAATATGGAATCATAAATATTTTCTCCTTACCTTAACTTTAAACTTAGACTGAGAATTCATATAATCAAAAAGCTGCTGATAATTCTTAAACTGTAAATCCCATTCTGTGTATTCACAGTAGCGGAAATCATCTCCTAGTGGAGCCAAGAGAACTTTGGTACGAAAAAGCTTTGACTTCTTTCGGTACTGATCTAGTAGCATCCGAGCCCTTAAAAAAAAAAAAAAAAAAAAAAACCAGAAAATATGAATTTGACTAAGAAAAACTGAATGTGACAACTGATTAAAAAGGAAATAACCAAATTCAAAAGTATATTAAAAGAAATTATTGCACATTTTATCTACCTGCAAAGTTAGTATAATTTAAAGACAGATTTTTAAAAAATCTATCATACTAATTTTCATTATCCTTTAAAAATATTCATAAATTCTTATCAGTAGGAAAAACTCATAGGTTTCCAATGGATTATCTTTGGAGAAATATGGTCATATACCAACTTGGCATATAATAAATGGGATACCAATGACTTCCTAAAGCCCAGTCACAGAGATTGAATACCAGACAGCACATGTATTAAAATAATTTATCTAGTAAGACAATAAGGATTTCCCACATATACAGATTTTGAAGTTTGCTTTCTCTTAATATTCCTTTCTCTAATCTAAAATTATCTGATTAAACACAGAAAAAGGTGTACTTTGAACCAAAAGAGAATAAATGTTAATCTATAACATTTTATAGAGTCATATTTCCTCTTCTAAAGAAAAAAAATCAACACACTTGTCACCTGCCACCAATAATCTGAGTATTTGTCAAGATTTTCAATACTGACCATTAGATAAGGATTAGGAGTTGAATTAGCTATTTTGGTTTCTACCTCTCTATACTCTAACCAATAGCTTGATGGAATAGCTTTTATATTTCATATTCTATTATAGTATTCTGCAGAATATCCTTTGGAAATCACTGAATTAGGGCATCATTTAAGAAAGTCTGAGAATACAAACTAAGAGAAAGGGCTTGTGAAAATGATATTATACAAGTGGATGAACCCAGAGCAGTTCACAATGTTTACAAAGACAAAGCTTAAGAAATTAGTGATTAAATGACAAGTATTTTTATACTTAGTATTCCAATTTTCACTTCAAGAATCATCCAAAAGTAAATTCTAATTCACAATATAAAAATTTATGAAAGTATTTCAAAGAACACCAATGATGGAATGAAGCATTTTATAAAAATTAAAAACATTTAACTAAATCTCAATGGTCCTTTTTACATTTATAATCTCTGAAAATGCACTGCAAATATAAAATTTTAGCAGCAACATAACACCTTGGTGAGCAAAATATAACCACAGTGTCCTTATGTAACATATAATGCTTAGTTTTCTGGCATTAGCACATTACTTTATCTTTACTAGTAATTTGCTAACATTCCACATTTGCCAAAACACTTTCAGGTTACTTACAATAAAAAACACATGGAGAATGAGATTCCACATAGAAAGAAGGTTACCAAAAAAAAAAAAAAAATGAGTAAAAAAAATCAAATATATAAATCATAGATACAAGACATAATTAAGCTCCAACTAGATTTCCTAGGCAGCCAGCATAAAAAAGGGTTTACTATCAGATATGCAACATCTTGCATATATACGTGTAAAACACATATAGAGAAAAGAAATCACAAACGTCAATGGCATGCCTTTAACACTTCACATCTATCCCAACTCTCAAGCCTGTCCAGAAAGTGTCAACACTGGGAAACCCAAGTAACCAGCCTATAATGCCTGGCAGGAAGAAGACACTCACTAAATATATGGTGAACCAATAACAGATCAATTGACTCAACATCACATTTGAAAACATACAGATGCAATTTGCTCCTGATTTTACCAGGTAAGAAATGTCAACTTAACTGTAACCAAGAAAAAGAAAATCCCTAAAACATAAAATTATGTGACGGTCAATAGAAAAGGCCAACTTAAAATATATAGTACTTGACGAAAAATGAACTTGACTAAGAATCATATTTCTTTACTTGCAAAGTAGAAGAACCTGCTGAGCTGGACATATCAAAAGATGCCATCTGTACATTATAGTTAAATTTCATTTTCTTTGGGACATTAAAAAGTTGAACAGCGCTAGCAGGCATGGTGGCTCATACCTGTAATCCCAGCACTTTGGGAGGGCGAGGCAGGAGGATCATTTGACCCCAGGAGTTTGAGACCATCCTGGGCAACACAGGGAGACTTCATCTCTACAAAGTTTTTTGAAACAATTAGTCGAGCATGGTGGCATGTATCTGTGGTCCCAGCTACTCAGGAGGCTGAGGTGGGAGAACTGCATGAGCCCAGGTGATGGAGGCTGCAGTGAGCTATTGTGTCACTGTACTTCAGCCTGGGTGACAGAAAAAGAATCTGTCTCAAAGAAAGTGGGGAGCTTGAAAGCGGCCAATGAGCTGGAATGCCTGTGTTTTATCTCAGTTTACCATCAGGTCAAAAACAAGGTGATATATGGATCTGAGGTAACCAGTAGAGTTAACATTTCAAGACTTGTAAGAAGTTTGTTTATTTATTTATTTTAGAGAAGAAGTCTTGCTCTGTCACCCAGGTTGGAGTGCAGTAGGGCGATCTTGCTGCAAGCTCCGCCTCCCGGGTTCTAGCAATTCTCCTGCTTCAGCCTCCCGAGTGGCTGGGATTACAGGTGCACGCCACCATGCCTGGCTAATTTTTTTGTATTTTAGTAGAGACGGGGTTTTACCATGTTGCCCAGGCTGGTCTCGAATTCCTGAGCTCAGACAATCCACCTGCCTTGGCCTTCCAAAGTGCTAGGATTACAGGCATGAGCCACTGCGCCCAGCCAAGAAGTTAAAAAAGAAAAAATCTCTAAGTATTATACAGACTCATTCAACAGTATGCCCCCAGGTGGCTGGAAATCACTTTCAGAACCACTGGAACTAACTGAGCACAAGGTATCATCCTGAGGGACAACTGTTGAAAGGTTAGATGACATAGCAAAAGGATTATAAAAAAGCCTTCTTTTCCTCAATAATGTGCCTCAGGTAGTCTCAGCAGCAACTCCCCTGCCCCCCCAAAAAATAACAAAGGGCTGACAATACTATGAATGCACTGGGACTCCCCAGCTGAAACATCTGGTTCACTTGTAACAACTTCCCCATCCCTGGTCACCTGAGCAGAGAGTAGTGTAAATACCTGTAAATATAAACAGCTATTTGCCCACCTACACAGGCCAGGATGCCCCTACACTCAACCCTTCCTTTTCATTATACCTTCTGCCACACAATATACTGGCTTATTCTCTTATGCCTACTTACCCCAACCCTAACTAGAAAGCAGGTTGTTCTGAATTCCTCACTGGTTCTCATGGCTGTAGGAACCAAGAAAATGAAACCAAGTCAATCCATAACCTCGGGCAGTTTTTCTAAACAACTATTAAAGTCAGATTTTGACAGAAGGGCTCCATGACTTTAAGAAGGCTCCTATGCTAAAACACCTTCATGTCTGCCACAGCAAAAGGCTCACAAAGAGTATCTTCTTTGTGATTCTAAGGACTCATTGAATGTAAAAAGATCTCATTTCACCTTCTTCCTAACACACATTTTTTAAGTGACTTCTCTTTTTAAAATAAACTGATTTAATAGTGCAAAAATTTATTTATTTAATTTATTTAATGGGCTATATTATTTTCCTAGCAGAGTTTAATGTTTTCATATTACACCACAATGTTTTATTTTAATACACTAATTTGTAAGTGAAGAAATTAAACTTAAAAGTACCAATATTAGAAACTACATGTAAGTTGGTTTAATGAGATGCTTCCGTCATTAGCACAATTTTCTTCTAAAGAAATGATTCATACCTTTGATTTTTATTTAAATGTATCTAAGTATAAATATTCCTAATTAAAGTTTACTATAAGTCAAAAACATCAGAATGATGCAAAGATGTGTATACACCAGAGCTGGGAAGCATTCACTACTATTGAAATTGTTATTAAGGGAACAGATAATTACATTCTCTATGTGTTCCATTTCAATAAATGTGTTTTTGAAGTTGAATTGCTTTTCTTACCAATTTGTACAATAGGGAACAGAAGTTTTATTATCAACAAAAGTATATGAAATCAATCAAACACAGTAGAAGGCTTTTATAATGAGGGCAAAGGAGATGGTAATAATAGTGTATTATAGGTTATCCATTGTATATTGATCTAGTAATGTTCACTTTCCATTAAAATGTAACACATAACAGGCATAGTCAAGGCTCTGGCATTTTTAAGTTGTTTTAGATCTGGTTTGAATGAATACTTCAAACGAGGATAATGTTGGCTACTGAAGCCCATTTGTTTAACCCTTCAGCAACTAGCAGCTGAGTGGCTACTTTATTCAAGACGTTGTCTTATGAAATATGCATTTTCATACCTGCTTTGGACATTTCCAGGATGTATTGTTTCTGGGGGGACTCCCCAGGGACAACCAAATCTGCCTCCAGGAAGCCGTTTAAAATCAAACTGGCAGCATATTTTAGGATCAGGTCCACAAGTGTGAGGGATGTCATAGCTGTAGAAGGGCATCATGTGGCATAAAATATCTGTGACAGATCCCAGATCTAAAATAAAGAGCCAACACACAAACCTGCATTTATAAAAACTATTTTCCCAAAAAATATTCAAAATGTCATTACTTTACACAAAGTATGCTGATTTAGCTCTATTCTAAATCAGCAGCCGCTTTAACTTCCAGTACACATATCCCAGTGGCATTTAATGGCCACCTGTCTGAAGGAAGATACTCACACATCTCAGTCTCTATCTACCTCTTCTATCTAAGCATAGCAGAGACAGGAAAGCCCCACCATGAACCAGTGCCAGCTGACCTGGAGGGATACACACTGAACAGTAGTAAAAGTTACAACTGGCTCATCCAAAACCACGTCCATCCCTAGCTGCCAGTTCCTGCCATATCTGTTCCCAATTCAGGTAACAGGATTCACTGGGAGATACCATGATATTAGCTGCAGAGGCTGGGTGAGAAGAAGAAGAGAGTAAAAAAGGGATGGAAGAACAAAGGAAGAAGTGTGGAACAAAGACTTATAAAAACACTGGAGAAATTCGCTCTTGGAGAAAATTTCCTCTTATGGTGAGGAGAGGATGTGCAACCCCGGAGAATCTACAATCTCACCCCATGTTTACCAAGAATGAGTTAGTCAATGGAACTTTTCACCAACAAAGCAGCACAGGAAAAGAAAAAGTAATTTTCAGAAAGCGAAACAAAAATAAAAACAAAACAAATAAGATATGGAAAATGAGCACTGATTCCTGATGCAGAATAACTTTTAATTAAAATTACAATGTTATCACATGTTGATACCACTGGCCTGGAGAGGTGAGAAGCCTATCAACAAGTGAGACTGGAGGACCTAACTAGTAGTTAAAAACTATCTTTGTGAATATGATCCTGAGCTTTTAAATAACCCTCCACCCTTTATTTATGTATGGATTTCCAATTTTCAGCAATGAGTATGTACTGCTTATATAACAGAAAGACAAAACAAATTTACATTTTTAATAAGTGAAAATAACTGCTTCATTAAGAACTGGAACACATGAACAATCTCAACTTAATTTGAAAACATTTTTTAAAAAGCAACATGTTCAAATGTATCAGGTAATTCCTAGAATATTCCAGTTTTATCAACTTAGTTAAAATAATTAACCGTTATTTTCCAAATTTAAAATCATTAAAATCTACGTATTTCAGTGCTGTCAGCTGTTTCACTGAATCATATTCAAAACTGTGACACTGTAGATGCTAGTCACTAATGCTTGCTATGAGCATATAGTCGTCACAAAAGGTTGTCACAAGCCCTAAAACTCTTTTCTCCTATGGATAAGGATATACTCCATACCCCACTAATTCTCCTTATGCTCTACTCTTTTGCAGCTAATTTACATACTTAATTTTATCTGCTACATTTGGCTGTATCTGTATTTTATCAAATTAGACTGGAATTTCCCTATAAGCAAGGATGTTTTCAATATTTCTTCCTAGCACAATATTTAAATATTAAATATTAAATTTAAGTACTTAAATATTTAAGTACTCAATAATTTCTTACTAACTGATATTTATGGACAATTGTTTAGGTACGGATTCTTCAAATTAACAGTCCTTTGCCTTAGCATTTGATCAAACTACACAGAATGCAATCCTCTACAAGTTCTTGTTCTCCCTACAGGTTTAATTTTCTAGAATTAAGAAACTGTATAGTCAATGCTTTCCTTACTGAAAAAACAGGAGTACATATAAGAAAGTTACTGTCTAGATTTACAAATGATTTTTCTGAAACACTTAAGGGGTCTAGATTATACAAGAAAACAAGTATAATGTAATGCAGTAATTTCTCAAACACTGTTTTATAAACTAAATATTTCTTTCAGATGAAATCTTACTGAGAACACAATGACAGAGGTTAGGAGCCTGGGCTTCAGGAACTACACAACTAGATTCAAATCTCTGGTCTCTATGTATGACCTATATGATTTTTGGCAAATGGCTTCTCATATCTAAGCCTCCATTTCTTCACCATAAAAAAAATATATTAAAAATATTAAATGAGAATGAATATAAAGCAGAGGTAACATAATACATGGCCCATAATAAAGGCTTGATAAATAGAAAATAAGGTAGTCTGAATTAAATGGGGGTTGAGAAAGGCAAAGGCCTCCCAAGAGGCCTAGACCTTGTCTCCTCTCTCCTAATAAAGAGCTGCAGAAGTATATCCTTAGAATGCCTGCGTGGCCACAGAACACACTGTGAAAACAGGTGGCATTTTGATATTAGGGCTGTTTTAGGAGGACAGGATTAAGGCTTTAAAAGGCAATTCTTACAAGATGTAGAGACAAGAGAGACAGAAGGAAGGAAAACTGGCTGAATATAAGATATATGACTGGTATCAGTTCTAATGCATATTCAAATTTGTGGTAAAACGTGCTTTCTAAAACAGAAGCAAGAGAAAGCATTATTGGCAAAATACTAACTAATTATATTTATCTACTTTCTTTAGTCATAAAAAGATTCTTCTATGCTCTATAAATATCTGCATTATTACTTAAAAGAATCTTGACACAGGTACATGGGGAAAATAATTACAAGAGTGAGTATCTTTATGTTGCCTGATTTTTCAAGACTGGCAGAGAACAAAACCCACAGTGGCATGAGTTCATAACCCTTGTGAAACAGTATCTAGGCCAAGTGGGATCAGCTTTCATCAAACTCTACATACCCCAATTCTGTCTCCAAAAAAACTCCAACGTTTTATGCTGTGCAAAGTGTTTTTTAACTGCATAATGAACTCTCTGGATAAGCATGTGAGAAAGTCCAGCACGGTTTAGAAGATAAGACATTGTTGGTGAGTGTCCAAAGGGATCAACAGCCCAGCCGGACCGAGGTTTCACTCCTGTGGATAAAGATGATAAGTGTTATTTTTTTAATTGATAAATGAAATAAAAAGAAGTCATAACACATTCAGATTCATCAATGTTGTATAGTCTCCTAGAGATATCAGACCAAGGACCTACCCAGCATTATCCTCTGCCAAGTATGCCCAGCAAGATATCAGGAAGGGAGGGTTGTGCCACTGCCCATCCACATAGGCAGGAGATGCTCACTGAAATTAATCAGTCAGAGTTGAAATAAACACTGCCATCTTTTAGCCAGTAACATCTTTTACCTATTATAAAGCCACTGCCATTAACTAGAGGTAGAGAAAAAACAGGACCAGGGCCCTTCCTGGAAGGATCTCACAGTCCTGTGATCTGTGGAGCTGGATAACCCTGGAACTATTACACGACAAAGAAAAGTAACGTAACTCATTTCAACTTACATTTCCCAACCCCAACATTATGTCTTTTTCACCTCACAAAAGCCCCAAATCATCTTATGATACAGCGGCAGAACTGGCCAAAATAATTATACCATATTTTATTAAATCTTAAGACATTATGATGCTGATGCTTTCACTCTACCTAGAAAGGGGCCAGTGATTTCTCACAGCTGGCTCACACCAATAATGCAAACTACTGATTAAAGATATTTCTCATTTTCACAGAGGATAAAATGTAAAAATAAATAAATAAATTAAAAAGTGGCTCTTATAAAAGACACAACTGAAATAACTGACAAAATCTGAATACAGCCTGTGGACTAAACTGTCCTACTGTATCACTGTTAACATTCCTGATTTGATAACTTTATTCTATTTACATATAAAAGTGTCCTTATTTCTTAGGAAATAAGCAATGAAGTATTTAGAGATAAGGGTACAGTTAGAGCACCTCCAACTTGCTCTCAAATGATTCAGAAAAATATACATGTGAATCAATGTACAAGACATATGGGAGTCCTTCCCAAGTACTATGATGTCACCTTTATAAGTTAAAAATTACATCAAAAGTTATAAAATTTAAAAAAGGAGTATGTATTGTCCAAATAATGAGGACATAATAAGCTTACAAAAGATAAAAATCAGTATCAGACAGTGTAGTGATGTTACAGAGTTTATAGTGTCCATTCAATTTAACAATTATAACACATCACTGGTGATCTTTTCCATATCAAAACCATTGGATCCACAGGGGTAACAACCTAGCTGTAATGGAATAAAGAGTCACTGAGACTGAATAATGTAGAAAAGAGAGAGTGTAAACTATATTTTTAAAAACTTTGATATGAAAGGAGGTGAGAACAGGGGAGAGACTTAAAAAGGAACCCAGGGTCCTGCTAGAGTTTTTCTTGGCAATACTTGTTAAAAGGAGGGTAAGAGGCAAACTTAGGAAAAGGTACGATATAAGAAAAATCCAAAATTTTATAAAGGGGGCACATTTGCTAACAAAACTGGAAAGCTCATCAAAAAGATTTCATGCCTTCATGCAAGAATAAGATTATCAAAATATATAAAAACCACCTGATCCTTGACAAATCTGACAAAACAAGCAATGAGGAAAAGATTCCCTATTTAATAAATGGTGTTGGGAAAACTGGCTAGCCATATGCAGAAAATTGAAATTGGACCCCTTCTTTACACCTTACACAAAAATTAACTCAAGATGGATTAAAGACTTAAACATAAGACCTAAAACCATGAAAACCCTAGAAGAAAACCTAGGCAATACCATTCAAGACATAGGCATAGGCAAAGACTTCATGACTAACACAACAAAAGCAATGACAACAAAAGCCAAAATTGACAAATGGGATCTAATTAAACTCAAGAGCTTCTGCACAGCAAAAGAAACTATCATCAGAATGAAAAGGCAACCTACAGAATGGGAGAAAATTGTTGCAATCTAGCCATCTAACAAAGGACTAATATCTAGAATCTACAAGGAACTTAAACAAATTTACAAAAAAAAAAAAACAACACCATCAAAAAGTGGGCAAAAGATATGAACAGACACTTCTCAAAAGAAGACATTTATGCAGCCAACAAACATGAAAAAAAGTTCATCATCAATGGTCATTACAGAAATGTAAATGAAAACCACAATGAGATACCATCTCACCCCAGTTAGAATAGCAATCACTAAAAAGTCAGGGAACAACAGATGCAGGAGAGGATGTGGAGAAATAGGAATGCTTTTACACTGTTGGTGGGAGTGTAAATCAACCATTGTGGAAGATAGTGTGTTGATTCCTCAAGGATCTAGAACCAGAAATACCATCTGACACAGCAATCCCATTACTGGGTATATACCCAAAGGATTATAAATCATGCTGCTATAAAGACACATGCACACGTATGTTTATTGCGGCACTATTCACAATAAAGACACATGCACATGTATGTTTATTGCAGCACTATTCCCAGTAGCAAAGACTTGGAACCATATGTATATGCATCATAAAGAAAATATGGTGCGTATACACCATGGAATATCATGCAGCCATAAAAACGGATTAGTTCATGTCCTATTGCAGGGATATGAATGAAGCTGGAAACCATAATTCTCAGCAAACTAATATAGGAACAGAAAACCAAACACCACTTGTTCTCACTCATAAGTGAGAGGTGAACAATGAGAACACATGGACACAGAGAGGGGAACATGACACACTGGGGTGCGTCAGGGGCTGGGAGGCTAGGAAAGGGATAGCATTGGAGAAATACCTAACACATATGACAGGTTGATGGGTGCAGCAAACCACCATGGCACGTTGTATACCCATGTAACAAACCTGCATGTTATGCACATGTATCCTAGAACTTAAAGTATATTCAAAAAAAAAAAAAAGGCAACAATTCAAATAAAAAGAATGGGCAAAAGACTTAGAAACTTGAAAATAGGGTATACCACTGGCCAATAAGCACAACAAAACATACTTAGCATCATTAGTCATTATAGAAGTGCAAGTTAAAATAACAGTGAAATATTACTATATACTCACTAGAATGGTTCTAAGAAAAAAGACTCACACACCAAACATTGGCAAAAATGTGGAACAACCAGAATTCAAATTCATTGTCGGTGGAATATAAAATAGCACAACCACTTTGGAAAACTCTTTCAAAGTTCACACAAGCTGCAACATACACTTATCCTAAAGCCCAGCAATTCTAGTGTTAGTACATATTTCATTCCAAGGGAATGAAAACATGCCCACAAAAAGACCTGTGCACAAATGTTTATTACAGTATGATTCACCATAGCTCAAAAGTGAAAGCAACCCAAATGTTCAACAGGAAACTGGACTATCAATGGAATACTACCCCGTAATAAAAGGAAATGGATTACCAACATACACAACAAGAATGAATCTCAAAAACTTCATGCTGGTGACAGGATATAAGATCACTATACAAAAATCAATTGTATTTCTACATACTAGCAATGAATAATCCTAAAATGAAATTAAGAAAACAATCCCATTTATAATGGCAGTAAAACAAACAAAATGCCTAGGAACATATTTAACAAAAAAAGCACGGGACTTTTACACTGAAAGCTATAAAACACAGTTGAAAGAAATTAAAAATGATCTACTTATATGGAAAACCATCCCATGTTGATATATCAGAAGATGTGACATTGTTAAAATGGCAATATTCTCCCAGATTGACCTACAGATTTAATACAACCACTACCAAAATCCTAGCTGATATTTTTGCAGAGACTGATAAACTGGCCTAAAATTCGCATGGAAAAAACAAGTTTAAAAAAAGAACAAAGTTGGAGAACTCAGACTTCCCAATGTCAAGTTTACTCTAAGCTATACTAATCAAGACAGTATGGTACTGGCATAAATATAAGTCAAGGAAACAGAACTGAGAGTCCAGGAATAAATTATCATAATTATAGTTAACTAACTGTTAAGAAGTGTGCCAGGACAATTCAGTGAGGAAAGAATCATCTTTTTCAACAAGTTGCATTGGAATAACTGGGTATCAACATGCAAAAAATAAATACGAAACTCTACCTCACATCATATACAAATATCAACTAAAAATAGATCACTGACATAAATGTAAGAGCTAAAACCATAAAACTATTTTTAAAACAGGAGTACATCTTCATAATTCGGGAATACACAACGGCGGTTTCTTACTATGGCATCAAAAGCACAAGCAACAGAAGAAAAACTTCCTCAAAATTAAAACTTGTGCATCAAAAGACACCTTCAAGAAAGTGAAAAAGACAACCACAGAATGAAAAAATAAATTTGTAAGTCACTATCCAACAAAGAACTTTTATCCAGAATATATAAAAACAATTCTAAGTCAATAATAAAAAGACAAATAACTCTACTGAAAAATAGGAAAATAATTAGAATATATATTTATCCTTAAAAGATCCATAAGCAGCCGATTTACACACGAAAAGATTCTTAGTACCACTAGTCTTTAGGAAAATGCAAATCAAAATCACAATGAGATTACCATTTCACACAGAATGACTACAATAAAAAAGACAGTAAAAAATGTTGGTGAAGATACGGAGAAAGTAGAAACCTCACACATTGCTGGTGAGAAGGTAGAATCATACTGCTCTTCTGGAAAAGTTTGACAGTTTCTCAAAATGCTAAACTTTTGTACCATATAACCCAGCAATTCTACCGCTAGGAAGAAAGGTAGATTCACACAAAAACCTTTAAACAAATGTGTATAACAGCATTATTCATAGTTGCCAAAAAAGATACAATCTAAGTGCCCATCAACTGAACAAGGGATAAACACATGTGGTATAGCCATACAACAGAATATTATTCAGCTAATAAAAGGAATGAAGCACTGATATATGCTATAATACATGATAAGCCTTGAAAATATTATGCCAAGAATCCAGTCACCATACATGCTTCCATCCATGTGAAATGTCCAGAACAGTCCAATCCATACATACAGAACGACTAGTGATAGCCTGAGACTGGGGCAGGGAACGGTGAAGCTAGAAAGGGGAGTGACTACTACTGGCTATGAGGTTTCTTTGGGGGATGTTGAAAAAAGTCCTAAAAATAGACTGTGGTGATGGTTGTACAAATCTATGAATTTATGTAAAATAAATCTCAATAAAGTTTTAAGAAAAAAATTACACTGGGCAAAAAACACAAGATCCAAATGAATATTATGTGAGTCCATATATTAATAAATTCTTCTTCAAACAAAACTCATCCACAATGACAGAAATCAAAGAGCAGTTGGCTGCAAGGGGAAAGATGAGGGGATGAGAGACCTTTCTTGGGTAATAAATGTATAGATTAAATGGGTATGTACATCTGTTAAAACTCACTGACCTCTACATTTAAGATTTATATATTCCACTGCATGTAAATTATACTTCAATAAAAACATAAAAAACATTCATAACTGAGGTTTATGAAGTGAATATTGTTGGATTAGCACATCAAGTATTTAAGAAAAAGGGTATTGTGTAGAGAGGGTCCCTAAGACCACCTCCAAGTTTGGTGATTTGTTAAGAAAAACCACAGGTCTCAACATATTGTCGTACTCATACCTATAATCTATCACACGGAAATGAGAAAAAAAAAATCTGCAAAAGGAAAAAGCACATAGAGTAAGTCTAGAGGAAGCCAGGTACAAGTTTCTAAGCGACCTCTCCCTGTGGAGTTATACAGGATGTGTTTAAATGCTCCAACACGAAACTGTGACAGTATGTGTGAAGCGTTGTTGACCAGGAAACTCATTACAGACTCAGTGTCCAGTGTTGGGGGTTGGTCATGTAGGCATCCTCTGTTCAGCACATACTAAGAATTCAGACTCCCAGAAGGAATGCAACTGTTTAGCACAAACTACATTGTTTGTACAAACAGATTAAAAACAGTGAGCCACTCTTATTGTTAGGATATCCATGTTCCCAGACACTAGCCAAGGGCCAATCTTGTAAGCAAGGCCTTTCTAAGGATAGCAGACCTGCTATGCTAACTATTTTCTACACAGGCATGATACCTGCAACATACTTGCAAATGGTTCTGATATTAATAAATACCAGCACCACTGCAACAACATGGAAATAGAAAAAACTGAGTAAATGTGTCAAAATGTTAACAACTGGTAAATCTGGGTGAGGGGTTTATGAGAATATTTTGCAGTATTCTTACACATTTCTTCAAATTTGCAATTATCTCAAAATAAAAAGTAAAGAAAAAATTAATAGGGATGAGAAGAATTTTATCCCTAAGAGACAATTTTTTAAAATAAGGAAGTATCTAAAAATAACTTCAACAAAAAACACATATACTTACATAAAAAACTACATTATTACACTGAGATACAAAATATTTGAAAGGATTTACATACATGTTACAAAATGTAAATATTAAATATCACAGTTTTCTATTAGTCCCAAGTTTTTAGAGTAGATATCTGATTCTATCAGTCTAGCATCTTTTTTCCCATTTCTTGTAGCAACAGAATTCTTCTGTTGAACTGGACCCATTCCATGGGGCCATTCATATGGAGGACCCATTCTCATGTTTTTTAGGTGCAGCTGACCCTGCTCTCCACAATTCCCTTTCCCCCAAGACCATTTCCACCAAAATGACTAGACCTTAGTGATTTGAACTCCTATACCTCTGGACACAGTAACTGGCTCAGACATAAGCAACTCACTCAAGTTGGGCCAACTAGATAAAGTATTTTAAAGAGAACTCCTGGTTGCTAGGTTGGAAAAATTTGTCTCAGCTGCCTAGAGCCATCTTACTCACCTTGTAAAGAAACCCAGCAAAACAAGCAGAACCCAAAGATACAGTGCCCAGGCAACATAATTTAAGTCCCCTGGATCCCTGAATGCAGCCATACCTGCAGCTACCATATCTCTGTAATACTCAGTGACATAACAAATATCTTTCTTTCCTTTTTTTGCTGAAAACTTAAGCTACCATAATTAGGTTTTTGCCTCTTGTCATCAAGTCTTAACATATAATTAAAATCCCAAAACCAATAAAAATATAGATAAATAATACATTAAGCAAGGTAGATGATCCTAAAAGTGACTACAGTAAATCTTTGTAACTCAGTTTATGAGCTAAGAAATATCATAAATTAAAGAAGAATGAACTATTCAACAATAATGAGTAACAGGGAAAATAGTTATTCAAAAAAAAAAAGACAGAGACTCACTCATATTCCCCAAAATTAACTGTCCAAAATAGCCCAAATAAAGAATATACCAATACATACCTATATTATTTTCCAGCCACTGATGTCCTTCAATTAGTTGATCAATTAAGGCAAAATAACGTGCAGTGGCTTCATCAGGCATAACCCAGCCACCTGTCACAATTTCAAGCTGACCATTTTCTATTAAACTAGAGAGAAAATAACAAGAGTCCACATTAACAAATATAAGAAAAGTTCAAATAAAAAACTAAACAAGCATAAACATTAAGAACAGCCTTTAAATATAACCAGTATATATACTAGTTGTTAAAATTTTTTTTTAAACCAGTGAATGAATTTCAACTTCAAGACCTCAAGATAGCACCCAGTGTCTCAGGTGAGCCCTGCCCTTCTGTAGGAAAAACCACGCAGGTCATTCTGGAGGTTCCTTCCACAAGGATATAAACTCCCACACAGCCTCAAAGATTCTTAATGTCAAAAGCCACATCTGGTTTATTTATTTATTTATTTATTTTAAGACGAAGTTTCACTCTTGTTGCCCAGGCTGAAATGCAATGATGCGATCTCAGCTCACTGCAACCTCCACCTCCCAGGTTCAAGTGATTCTCCTACCTCAGCCTCCCACGTAACTGGGATTACAGACATGCGCCACCACGCCCGGCTAATTTTGTATTTTTAGTACAGACGTGGTTTCTCCATGTCAGTCAGGCTGGTCTCGAACTGTCGACCTCAGGTGATCCACCTGCCTCAGCTTCCCAAAGTGCTGGGATTACAGGTGTGAGCCACCGCGCCCGGCCCACATCTGGTTTATTTCTGAATCTTGCAGAGCACGTAGCAAAGTGTTTTACACAGAGTATATGCTTGATGAGTATTTATTGGAAGGCTGTCATTTTAAGCTCATTATTTCAATATACTTTTATCAAAAAATCAGTATTTACTTTAGTCCTTCTGACACTGATAAGTTAATCATTCAAACTACCCTAAAAAATAACAAGGGTAAAGCTAGTAAATACCACATGACTCTGGGAATACAGATAACATCATAAAGCACTTTGCTCCAGATTCAGGTGAAATATAGGCTATACAGTTTATTTTTCATTATTGAGTGAAAGGCTCTAACAGCATCATTATTTGTCTACTGGGTATTCCTTTGCCATAATACCATACCAGGTAACAAGATCCCTAGTCCTAATAAAATTGTTTTGAGAAGATACTTTCCCCTGAGAAGAAAAAAAAAAAAATCATAAGCTTAATTAAAAATTTGAAATAGTGCCCAAGAAAGCATAAAAGTCAAGAATTTAAGCAAGGTCTGGCACAGTGGCTTTGTCCTGTAGTTCAAGCACTCTGGGAAGCCAGGACAGGAGGACTGCTTGAGGTCAGGAATTCTAGACCAGCCTGGGCAACATAGGGAGATCCCATATTTACAAAATAAAATTTAAAAGTTAGCCAGGTGTGGTGGTACATGCCTGTAGTCCCAGCTACTTGGAAGGCTGAGGTGGGAGGATTGCTTGAGCCTGTGAGTTTGAGGCTGCAGTGAGCTATGATTATGCCACTGCACTCCAGCCTGGGAGATACAGCAAGACACTGTGTCAAAAAAAAAAAAAAAAAAAGAAGGGGGGAGGGGGGGGGGGGGGGGAGAGGAGGGGAGGGGAAAGGAAAGGAAAAAAAAAATTGAGCAAGTATCTATCTTAAGTGCCACAGACTTGCCAGCCTGCAACAAGATGGTTTGGGAAATGGGGTAAAATTTCAGAAACAAGCAAAGTAGCTTTAAAAAGGACATACATCACTGGATGCCTACAGCTAACAGCCAACTCTCAAGTCAAATTTAGTTGAAGCAGACCAGAGGCACAGAGGATGAATAACTATTTTCCTACAAAGCATATGATAGAAGCCACAACATTAACACAACATATAATTCAAACATATGCATGATCATATAACCAGTAACAGAGTGGATAGTGGACATAATTTCTATAAAAAAAATCAAATAATAAATTCCCTGCAAAAATTAAAGAAATAAATTTATGTTGCCATGGGGATCACCAACTAATATAATTTCACATGAAGAATATGATAACTTACTAGAATGTCTAAAGAAACCCAATATCCAATCAAACTTCAGATTCTCAAAGGCCCAAATCAAGAACCTACAATGAAGAAGCTGGAAATTTCTAAAAACCACACTTCTTTAAGAACACAACTAAATTCAAGGCTACTGGTCCCACCTTTACTGTCAGTAGACCTACGCATACAATTAGTTCTTTTTCTTATCTTTCTGGTGATTGCCTGATATAGCCACAGTCTAGAGGCTATGGACCAAACCTGCCCCTTATGTCTTATGCTTGGCAGCCTGAGATGTCAGGACAATATGAGATTTAGTATCTAATTATCAAATATGGAAACTTGACTTTATTATTTCAATATCTCAATAAATAGATCTTTTGGAAAATTTCAGATGTAAGTTCAGCTATAAATCAAAAACAAACTCTTCGCTGATCTTGAATAGAGAAAAAAACTACAGATTAAGAAAACTAAAAATTAAGTGGAAAAAATTTACTTCAATGATAGAACTTTTCTTTTTTCATCTATATCAGTTTTAATAGACAACATAATTCCCATCCCACAGGTTATCAGTGGTCTTCAAGAAAGTCAACCAGCCAAAAATTACATTATATACAGTAACTAATTTTCCCAGCTCCATTTGTTAATAATCCATATCTTCCCCATGATGCCTGAGATGCTACTTTCATCAAAAACTGAATTCTTATCTTGTACATAAAGGTTAAAGACTATTCTGTCTATTAATTTTGAGGAGGCATGAAAAACTTCTCACTTATTAAAATGTTTTCCAGCATTTATCTACTTTCTTCTCCTGTATCTTTCCCAGTCTGGCTGGTCTCAACTGCCCTCATAGCTCAGCTCAGAGACGTCTTCATGTGCACCCAAGCTAAACTAACACTCCCAATATACCTCCCATTCTATCTATCACAGTCTTTATCAGAAACCAGAATTACCTTGTTCATTGTCAGATCTCTATTCTTTCCCTCCCGACCTCTACCCACTATTAGAACGTAAGCTCCAAGAGAGCACGGACTAGAATGTGTTTTGTTCACGTTTGCATGTCTGGCACTCAGAAGCTTGCTTGGCAGATAATGGTCATTCAAATATTTGTTACATAAATGAAGAATTAATTAATAAGGCCATCAGTCTAATATTAGTATTTACCTACAGTTTTTATATTAGAAAAAGCTCACAGATATTTGCAAAATAAAACAGAAAGAGGTCAGTCAGAATGAGGTTTCAATTATCTAGGTATGAGATGATATGATCTAGAATATGGTAGTGGTAATTATGAAATAGGGAGGAGGAGGAAGACAGCGGAGACATTACATGAAAAAGTATCAACGGTAATTAGAAAATGATTGAAGATAGACGATAAGATTAATGCAAATATGACTTAGAGTTTTAATTCCAGGTGTCTAACGGAGTGGTAGTATTAATACACATATAGTGCAATTGAGTTGAGAAAGGAAGTCACTTTGTAGTAATGAATCTAAATTTGGACAGGGCTTTTTATGACAGTGTGACATTCAAAAGGAGTTAAGTGATAAAGAAGAGTAAGTTTAAGAAAAGGGGCCAATTAAAAAGTTAAGTTTCAAAGAACTATTAATAATAGAGAAAATAGGGAATGATGGGAAGTTAACAGAAAACAAGCGAAAGGAAAGTCAAAGATCAAGCTGAAGGAAAATATAAGAGAAATGGAGATAAGAAATGTTAAAGTAAGGGCAAAAAGAATAAATCTGAATTTAGCCTGAAACATTTTAGAAAAGAGGAATAAAGAGCAATCTGTCCTTCCAGTTGGTAAAAGCCATTAAAAAGCTACCATAACTGTGACTTAGAAATAAACACATCAGTGAGTCAGAATAGGAAGCTGAAAAATAGATTTTTTAAAAAATTTACATTATTAAAGTAGGCACTGAAGATTTATTTAAAAAAAAAAAAAAAAACTAAAAATAGGACAACCATATGATCCAGCCATCCCACTTCTGGGAAAAAATCAAGTATACCAAGGAAAAAAATCAATATACCAAAGGGATACTTGGACTTTCATGTTTATTGCAGCACTATTCACAACAGCAAAGATATGGAATCAACCTAAGTGTTGATTTAGATGAATGGAAAGAGAAAATGTGGTGTATATATATTCAACGGAATACTATTTAGTCATGAAAAAGTATGAAATCATATCATTTGTAGCAACATGAATGAAACTGAAGGTCATTCTATTAAGCAAAATAAGCCAGGCACAGAAAGACAAATATCCTATGTTCTCACTCATATTTGAGAGCTAAAAAAAAAAAAAAAAAAAAGTTGATCTCACAAAAGGGGAGAGTAGAAGGACAGATACCAGAGGCTGGGAAGAGTATGTGACTTAGGGTAGGGATTGGGAAGAGGGGTTAAGAGAGGTTGGTTAATGGGTACAAACATGCAGTTAGATAAAAGGAGTAAGTTATAATGTTCAACAGCAGAGTAGGGTGACTATAGTTAACAACAATGTATTGTATATTTCAAAACAGCTAAAAGAGGACTGGAAATGTTCCCAACACTTAGAAATGATAAATACTCAAAGTGATGGATACCCCAACCCTGACTTGATCATTACGCACTTCATGCATGTTAACAAAATATCACATATACCCCATAAATATGTACAAATATTTGCATCAATTAAAAATATAAAAATAAAACAGCCATTGATTTAGTGGAGTAAGAATGAGTTATATTTTTTCTTTTTAAGACTCAGAGTGACTTAAAAGCAGCTCATAAGAAAATGCCAAGATATTATGTCATGGAAGCCAAGGGATTCATATTTTAAAATACTATGCTCATACAGGTTTTTCAGAAAAATTGCATGAGTAGGTCAAAAATAGACAAATATATCATATCATATATAAATGACATCATAATAGCAGGCCAGAAAGTACACAGGTTTTAGTTTTTCTAGCATAATTTCTTTTATAAGATAGAACAAAACACCCACCCCATGGAAGAAAAGAGACAACATTATTTTAATATGAACCATACTGTAATAGCATGATACCTGATAGAATAATCAGGTTAGTGAGTACTCCTATTTCACTGAACTGCCTGTTTTTCCTAGGGTATTATCCTCTAACCCATCCACAAGAACAGAAAAACAGATAATAAACCAGAAGATTCTTACAGGCAGGAAGGTTTGGTCTGATATAAAACATTTCCTGTGTTAAGCAAAAACACTTGCCATTAACAACAACAACAAAACCCAAAAACATCAGAAGGACACAAATTTGCCCTGAATTCTAGAACACATATGATAAGCACTTAAGGAAGCATCTGATGAGTGAAAGAAAAATAAGAAATAGTCCCCAAAAAACAAAGAAAATTGTCGACCTAATTATTGAGAAGCACAGCAATAACCATCATCATTTAGTGATAACTACAAAACCTAGGACTAAAAGTCTTAACAGAAACTATATGTCTGGAAATACTTTTAAAAATATTTACAAGCTCTTAGGCCAACAGCAAAACTTAGAAACCCTATTGAACTTGGCAACCTCGGTTTTTTATAATAGAGATCAGGAGAAGCAGGCGGAACGGGATAAACAGGATTTTAAAAAAAGGCCACCACTTTAGTTACAGCCCTCAGACAAGTGGACTTTGGAGTATCTGGAAAAGGGAAAAGCTGGACAAATTGAATGCCTAATAGGGCTTGCTTCCAGTGCGGTCTATAAGAACACTTTAAAAAAGACTGTCCAAGTAAAAGTAAGCCGCCCCTCATCCATGCCCCTTATGTCAGGGGAATCACTGGAAGGCCCACTGCCCCAGGGGATCAAGGTCCTCTGAGTCAGAATCAGCTAATCAGATGATCCAGCAGCAGGACTGAGGGTGCCCGGGGCAAGCGCCAGCCCATGCCATCACTCTCACAGAGGCCTGGGTATGCTTGACCATTGAGGGCCAGGAGGTTAACTGTCTCCTGGACACTGGCGCGGCCTTCTCAGTCTTACTCTCCTGTCCCAGACAACTGTCCTCCAGATCTGTCACTACCCGAGGGGTCCTAGGAGAGCCAGTCACTAGATACTTCTCCCAGCCACTAAGTTGTGACTGGGGAGCTTTACTCTTTTCACATGCTTTTTTAACTATGCCTGAAAGCCTCATTCCCTTGTTAAGGAGAGACATTATAGCAAAAGCAGGGGCCATTATACACCTGAACACGGGAGAACACCCATTTGTTGTCCCCTGCTTGAGGAAGGAATTAATCCTGAAGTGTGGGCAACAGAAAGACAATATGGTTGAGCAAAGAATGCCCATCTGTTCAAGTTAAACTTAAGGATTCCGCCTCCTTTCCCTACCAAAGGCAGTACCCTCTCAGACCCGAGGCCCAACAAGGACTCCAAAAGATCGTTAAGGACCTAAAAGCCCAAGGCCTAGTAGAACCATGCGATAGCCCCTTCAATACTCCAATTTTAGGAGGACAGAAACCCAATGGACAGTGGAGGTTAGTGCAAGATCTCAGGATCATCAATGAGGCTGTTGTTCCTCTATACCAACTATACCTAACCCTTATACTCTGCTTTCCCACACACCAGAGGAAGCAGAATGGTTTACAGTCCTGGACCTTAAGGATGCCTTTTTCTGCATCCCTGTACATCCTGACTCTCAATTCTTGTTTGCCTTTGAAGATCCTTCAAACCATGTCTCAACTCACCTGGACTGTTTTACCCCAAGGGTTCAGGGATAGCCCCCATTATTTGGCCAGGCATTAGGCCAAGACTTGAGCCAACTCTCACACCTGGACACTTTTGTCCTTCAGTACATGGATGATTTACTTTTAGCGGCCTGTTCAGAAACCTTGTGCCATCAAGCCACCCAAGCGCTCTTAAATTTCCTCGCTACCTGTGGCTACAAGGTTTCCAAACCAAAGGCTCAGCTCTGCTCACAGCAGGTTAAATACTTAGGGCTACAATTATCCAAAGGCACCAGGGCCCTCAGTGAGGAACGTATCCAGCCTATACTGGCTCATACTCATCCCAAAACCCTAAAGCAACAAAGAGGGTTCCTTGGCATAACAGGTTTCTGCCGAATATGAATTCCCAGGTATGGTAAAATAGCCAGACCATTATATACACTAATTAAGGAAACTGAGAAAGCCAATACCCATTTAGAAGACAGACACCTGAAACAGAAGCAGCTTTCCAGGCCCTAAAGAAGGCCCTAACCCAAGTCCCAGTGTAAAGCTTGCCAATGGGGCAAGACTTTTCTTTACATATCACAGAAAAAACAGGAATAGCTCTAGGAGGCCTTACACAGGTCCGAGGGATGGGCTTGCAACCCGTGGCATACCTGAGTAAGGAAATTAATGTAGTGGCAAAGGGTTGGTCTCACTGTTTATGGGTAGTGGCAGCAGTAGCGGTCTTAGTATCTGAAGCAGTTAAAATAATACAGGGAAGAGATCTTACTGTGTGCACATCTCATGATGTGAATGGCATACTCACTGCTAAAGGAGACTTGCGGCTGTCAGATAACCGTTTACTTAAGTATCAGGCTCTATTACTTAAAGGGACAGTGCTGCAACTGCGCACTTGTGCAACCCTTAACCCAGTCACACTTCTTTCAGACAATGAAGATAGAACATAACTGTCAACAAGTAATTGCTCAAACCTACGCCGCTAGAGGGGACCTTTTAGAGGTTCCCTTGACTGATCCCAACCTCAATTTGTATACTGATGGAAGTTCCTTTGTAGAAAAAGGACTTTGAAAAGCGGGGTATGCAGTGGTCAGTGATAATGGAATACTTGAAAGTAACCCCCTCACTCCAGGAACTAGTGCTCAGCTGGCAGAACTAACAGCCCTCACTCGGGCACTAGAATTAGGAGAAGGAAAAACGGTAAATATACATACAGACTGTAAGTGTGCTTACCTAGTCCTCCATGCCCACGCAGCAATATGGAGAGAAAGGGAATTCCTAAGTTTGGAGGGAACACCTATCAAACATCAAGAAGCCATTAGGAGATTATTACTGACTGTACAGAAACCTAAAGAGGTGACAGTCTTACACTGCCAGGGTCATCAGAAAGGAAAGGAAAGGGACATAGAAGGGAACCACCAAGTGGATATGGAAGTCAAAAGAGCCACAAGGCGGGACCCTCTGTTAGAAATGCTTACAGAAGGACCCCTAGTATGGGGCAATCCCCTCCAGAAAACCAAGCCCCAGGACTCAGCAGGAGAAACAGCATGGGGAACCTCACGAGGACATAGTTTCCTCCCCATCAGGATGGCTAGCACCAAAGAAGGAAAAATACTTGTGCCTGAAGCTAACCAATGGCAATTACTTACAAGCCCTCACCAAAACTTTCACTTAGGCATTGATAACACCCATCAGATGACCAAATTATTATTTACTGGACCAGGCCTTTTCAAAACTATCAAGCACTTAATAGTCAAGGCCTGTGAAGCGTGTCAAAGAAATAATCCCCTGCACTGCAGGCCATGCATTTCAATCCCTGTATCTTTAACCTCCTTGTTAAGTTTGTCTCTTCCAGAATCAAAGCTGTAAAACCACGAATCGTTCTTCAAATGGAGCCCCAGATGCAGTCCATGACTAAGATCCACCACGGACCCCTGGACCAGCCTGCTAGCCCTTGCTCCGATGTTAATGACATCGAAGGCACCCCTCCTGAGGAAATCTCAACTGCACAACCCCTACTATGCCCCAATTCAGCGGGAAGCAGTTAGAGCAGTCATCAGCTAACCTTCCCAACAGCACTTGGGTTTCCCTGTTGAGAGGGGGGACTGAGAGACAGGACTAGCTGGATTTCCTAGGCCGACTAAGAATCCCTAAGCCTAGCTGGGAAGGTGACCATTTCCACCTTTAAACACAGGGCTTGCAACTTAGCTCACACCCAACCAATCAGATAGTAAAGAGAGCTCACTAAAATGCTAATTAGGCAAAAACAGGAGGTAAAGAAATAGCCAATCATCTATTGCCTGAGAACACAACTGGAGAGACAATGATCCAGATATAAACCCAGGCATTCCAGCCGGCAACGGCTTCCCTCTTTGGGTCCCCTCCCTTTGTATGGGAGCTCTGTTTTCACTCTATTTCACTCTATTAAATCTTGCAACTGCATATATATATATATATATTTACAAGCAATAACAGAAAAGCTATGTTAACCTAAAAAAGTACCGTACTTAATGCCACTGTTGTTAGTGATAATAAAAATAAAATGAAGACGGATTGTAGCTGTACATTCAAGACTAACAATTTTTAAAAAGTAATGAGAAATACCTGTTCTATAGAAAAATTTACTTAGAATGAACACAGGCACTTCCAAGTATTTCCATTCACAGTGTTCAACAGGTATCAACTGAACTATTTACCTGACAGGCAGGGGAATACAAAACAAAAAAAAAATAAAAAATAAATAAAAAAGATTGTGCCCACACCATAGGGTCTATTGCTTAGTTTCTACCAAGATATTCTGTCTATTTCACATGTATACTTCATGATATTTCCTAATAAACATGAAATCTAAAGGCCAAAGTGAAATGATATTGGGTAGGTAAGTGAAACAAAAGAATATATTTATCTAATAAATCCAGAAACTAAGAAACCAGGAACTAATTTTCAAAATTAACAATACTTATGTTTCACTTTTTACAATAAGTTGACTTGTAACTAATGGTAAAAGACATTAAAATACTACCATGTTTCTATTTCAATGATGAGAAATTCGGTATAGAAAGCTTAAGAAAATTACTGATCAAAACTAAGCTGAGCGTATCTGTCGCTCCTCATTTTACCTAAAATGTAGAATTTACTGCAAAGTACAACGAGCTGCAAATTATTTTCTCTGAGTGTCACTTTTTCCCCTATGTAGAATCATCAGACATTTGGAATTTGGTCACATACAGAAGGACACACTCAAAGAGCTTTTCTCCCTAATGGGGAAATTGTTACAGACAACTTAGTAGCAAACAATGCATCATTTAGCAAGCTTCAAAGAATCACAAATTAATTTCACATGAGAAAACCAGTTGAATTTCTAATCACACATCTGGAGAAACAGGAAATAATACAAGATGACATACAGTAATTCATTCTTAAATTTAAAAAATTTTTTAAATGGAAAATTCAAAAACATAGAAGCTTCCAATGAATCAATTTATACCCTAAAGATATTCTACTAATCAGATTCTCTGATTCATATTCCTTTCATGGAGAATAATCTAGTATGCAGGGAAAAAGATTTTTTTAAAGCCCCTCATATAATGATAGGAGAAACTCACTGTATATTTTTGAACACTGTTGAAACGTATTGATACAGATTTAGTATATGAGGAACAGAGGGCAAATTAGTCATCTCTCATCGTTTCTTCCTCATTGCAATCCAGCCACATCCCCTTCTTTCAGCTAGCTGTCCATGCTGTCCATCCGCCTGGAATGTTCTCCCTTCAATTATTTGCCTCATTGGTTCTTACAGGTTCCTTAAGGGCTGTCACTGGCCACCACATCCCACCCAAATTCAACCTAAACTGTTATCTTTCAGAAAATCTAACTTTTCTTCCATAACATTTACAAGAAAATTTAATTGCATATTTGTATGTTTACTATCTTTCTATTCCAACAGACTGTAAGTACCATGAGCGCAGGAATCATATCTGTTTTGTTCATCATTTGACACTGATTGTTCCTATTAGTATAAAATTGTAATAAATGGGTACCAATAACGCAAAAAAGAAAAAAAATGGGCAAAAGATACAATGCAGATATTTCAGAAATACCTGACTCATAAAAATGACAAGAAATTTAATCTCACTCATAAGGAAATGCAAGTTAAAACTTCATTAAGATGCCACTTTTCACCTATCAGATTAGAAAGATCGAAAAGTTGTGTAACATACTGTGATGTTAAGGATGTAGACAGAAGTAGTCTCACATATTTCTGGCAATTACTATCAAACTGCAAAATGCATATGTACTTTTATCCATGCTTACTGAAAATAAATCAGAAAATACTGTATTTTAAAATAGGAGCATTATATACACTAATGACAAAAGATACACTAAATACATTAGCAAGAGGCCAGAAATAAAATTGGGAGTGTAGTTAAATAACTAGTCCCATTCATATAACAGACTTTACTAAAAGATTCTCCAAGATGTATGTTTAAAAAGCACTGGTATGACGCCCAATAGAGATGCCTATTACGTAAAATAATAAAACAGCAAATAAGTGTTGATAAGGATGTGAGGAAATTGGAAATCTGTGCATTGCTGGTGGGATGTAAAATGGTACAGTAGTATGGAAAACAGCATGGTGATGAAAAAATTATGCACGAATCTTATATTACACATGTCCTTATACTGCCCTTTGATTCCTTGCTGCAATCCCACATTATTCTCAGGCAGTATACCCTACAGAAAAGGTATGTCCACTTGTTTGTTCTAAAACAATTTGGGGAAAGCCCTAGAGAATAACGTTTTAGGCAACGAAGACGACAAAATCATACAGCTAAATGTTGATTATCTTGTCAATCAAATGAAACTGCTATACCAACCCTCTCCCCCGAGCTCTGCATTATTTCTTTGTATAAAATTAGACTATAAAGATCATGAATACAAACAGATGTTTTCAAAGATAAAAGTTAAGAAATTACCTAGATCTCCAAAAGTAAGAGATTAGTCAAGTCAACTCATCCATACAGTGACAGAACATTATTCAGCCATTAAAAATGATATCACAGAGAACTAGTGAAATTCATAAATGTTTAGTGTATTTTACAAAAAAAAGCATGATATAAAAATATAATAACAAAAATACAAGAAGCACAGGTACAGAATTACTGCCATTTTCATGTCAATGCTTATCATGCTTGTATTTATGTCGATGTAAAATGTTTAAATGTTTTACTCTGCCAAAAAAAAAAATACCTAAAATGACAGTGATTAAAAAAAAAATTAAACATAGAATTACTATATGATCCAGCAGTTCCAGCTCTGGGGATGGAAAGAAGGGACCTGGACAAATATCTGCACACCCATATTCACAGCAGCATTATTCACAGTGGCCAAAAGGTAGATACCACCCAAATATCCATCAAAGGATGAATGGATAAATAAGCTGTGGTATGTATTAGGTTGGTGCAAAAGTAATTGTGGTTTTTGTCACTACTTTCAATACATACAGGGGAATATCATGTAGCCTTAAAAAGGAAAGAAATTCTGATACATGCTACAACATGAAAGAGCCTTGAAGATACTATGCTAAATGAAGTAAGGCAGACACAAAAGGACAAATATTATATGACTCTACGTATCTAAGGCACCTAATAGAGTAGTCAAACTTGTAGAGACAGAAAACAGAACAGTGGTTGCGAGGAGCAAGAAGAATGGGAATTACTGTTCAATAGGTACAAAGTTTGCATTTGGGGTGATGATAAAGTTCTAGAGATGGATGGTGGTAACAGCTGCACAATGATGTAAATGTTGTAATACTACTGAACTGTACACTTAAAAATTGTTAAAATAGTAAATTTTATGTCATGCTTATTTATAATTTTAAAAATAGACCCACTCACCCACTCAAAAAAAAAAAAAAAAAACGCAGCACAATGTACATGGCATGGTATCACTGTATAATATATATGCCTATGCCTTTATGTACATGTGCATATGTTTTCCCATACATCTATAAAATAAATAAGAGCCTGGTCATAGTAGTTACCTCCTGTGAAAAGAGCAAAATGACAAGGAGACAGGAGTGGCTGAGTACCTTACTTTTCATTGTGTATCCTTTGTATATATTGGGACATATATTAAAGAGTAAATTAAACCAAATTTTTTTCTCAAGTATAAATGTTATAACCTATGTTGCCTAAGCACTGAAAACTAACAAAACTGAGGCCAGACGTGGTGGTTCGCATCTGTAATCTCAGCACTTTGGGAAGCTAAGGCTGTCAGATCACTTGAGGTCAGGAACTCAAGACCAGCCTGGACAACATGGCAAAACCTCATCTCCACGAAAAATACAAAAATTAGCTGGGTGTGGTGGCACATGCCTGTAATCCCAAGCTACTCGGGAGGCTGAGGCACGAGAACTTCTTGAACCTGGGAGGCAGAGGTGGAGTGAGCCAAGAATGCAACACTGCATTCCATCCTAGGCAACAGAGTAAAGCTCTGTCTCCAAAAAAAAAAGTAACAGAACTGTAGCTTAAAAATAGTCATGGGCTGGGCACGGTGGCTCAAGCCTGTAATCCCAGCACTTTGGGAGGCCGAGACGGGTGGATCACGAGGTCAGGAGATTGAGACCATCCAGGTTAACACGGTGAAACCCCATCTCTACTAAAAAATACAAAAAACTAGCCGGGCGAGGTGGCGGGCGCCTATAGTCCCAGCTACTCAGGAGGCTGAGGCAGGAGAATGGCATGAACCCGGGAGGCAGAGCTTGCAGTGAGCTGAGATCCGGCCACTGCACTCCAGCCTGGGCGACAGAGCGAGACTCTGTCTCAAAAAAATAAAATAAATAAATAAATAAATAAATAAATAAATAAATAAATAAATAAATAAAAATAGTCATGAAAATTTCTTTAAAAATATGTCTTGGGGCCAGGTGCAGTGGCTCACACCTATAATCCCTGTGCTTTGGGAGACCAATGCAGGAGGATCACCTCAGGCCAGGGGTTTGAGGACCAGCCTGGGTAATATAGTAAAACCCATCTCTACAAAAATATAAAAATTAGCCAGGCATGGTGGCATGCACCTGTGGGTCCTAGCTACTCAGGAGGCTGAGGTAGAAGTATCACTTGAGTCTAGGAGTTTGAGGCTGCAGTGAGCTATGATAGCACCACTGCACTCCAGCCTGAGTGACAAAGACCCTGTCTCTAAAATTAATTAATTAATTTAATAGAAATAAAAATAAATTTCTCATATGGTTCAATAATCTGCAAAGTTTTAATAAGCAGGGGATGTATTTTAAATCTTTCACTGTATAGTAAACAATACTTCATTCATAAAATACTCATTCAAAATAGGTTGAAAAATGTGAAAGAGGTTAAAGAATAAAATTTAGAAACTCACTACCTTGATATATATGCACAAAGCGTTATGGTAGCCAGAGTTTTTAACCAAGTTAATTTACTTAACATTATACCATGAACATCTTTCCATATCAAGAGAGACATATATCATTATGTTTATTGTATTGTACTGTATTATGTTACCGTATTTATTATATTGTATGTCTATAATGTATTACATTTTCTAAAATATTTTTAATTGAGATATAACAATATACAATACACATATTTTCAGCCTCATGAATTCTGACAACTGTAATCACTATCCAAAATAATATACAGACTACTTCCACCAATTCAGAGAGCTCCCTCATGCCCTGTTCCAATCCATACTCACCACTCACCTTGCCCCCAAAAAACATCCTGACATTCTATCACAATAGATCAGTTGAGTCTCCTCTCAGAATTCATAAAATGGAAATCAAACAATATTTACTCTTCTGTCTCACTACTTCTGCTTAACATTTGTGAGACTCATCCATATTACTGTGCATTTCAGTAATTTATCATTTTTTACTGCTAGGTATTCTGTTATATGAATATGCAATTTTTTAATCCATCACCTTGCTGAAGGACATTTAAAGTATTTCCAATTTGAAGTTACTAGGAAAAAGCCTGTATGAAAATGTCTGTACAAGTCTTTATGTGAACATGTTTTCACCTCTCTTGGGTAAATTCCTAGGAGTGGAGCCCCCAGATCACATGGTATATATTTTAAGTTTGGAAAACTCTTTGGAGGCTTTTCAGAAAGTCGCTCCCATTTTACATTCCTACCTGCAATATATGAGAGTTTCTGTTGCTACACATTCTTGCCAACTTTTGACGTTGTCATCTTTTTTATTTTAGCCATTCTAAAAGGGTTGGAAACAGTATCTTCTAGAAGTTTTGATATGTATCTCCCTGATGGCCATGATTTACCCAGCTTCTACACACACACCCTCGCTGCTCACCCTCCCCAACTGCTGTTGTCTAATAAATGTCTTTCAGGTGTTTGAACATGCCCTTGTTAATCCCTGGCCCACACTCACCATTCTCTTCTCACAACCTGAAATTCCTTCTCTGCCCTCTGACACCCACTTCTTGACTGGCTAGTTCTAGTCATCATTCAGGTTTAAGCTTGAATATCATTTGCTTCAGGAAGTCTTCCAAGACCCCCTTCTTGCCTCTATAGAAGAAAACCCTTTATTGTTATACTGTGTTTAATTACATGTCTTCCCTGCTCTTTTCTGAGGGCTGGGACCAGGTCATTCTTGCTTATCTCCTACATTTCTGAAGCATAGCACAATAAATATTTGCTGAATGAATGGTAGAAGTAAATAAGGGAAGGCTTCAGAGATGAGGTAATATTTCAGCTGAGTGTTAAAAATGAGTAAGACTGAAATTATCCAGCGCACAAAAGGAAAAAAACAAAATTCCAAGCTGAACACAGGCAAATTCCTAAGAAGCACGAAACAGCATGTGTCTGAGGATACCCGTGGCTCAGAATGCGTAAGAGCAGAATGTGAGGCAGGAAGTGATTGGAGATAAGGATGAGCAAGTTGGGAAGAATCAGACAGAAAAAGTCAGTATGTGTCAGGCAAAGGAGACTGGCCTGTTCCTTTTGAGACTGAAGCACCATAAAGCATTTTAAAGCAAACATGGTGGGACTCGCATACTAGAAAACTAATTCTGTCGATGAAATGGCAGACACTTAGAAGTGGCACAGCTGGAAATGGAAAGACAATCTGGAGGTTTTCACAATAGTACGAGACAAGAGCAATGGAGATGAAAAGCAAGGGTCAGAGTCAGGAGACACTGAAGAGGTAGAAGTCATAGAGCTTAGGGACTGACTGGATGTCACAGGAAAGGGAGGTGGAAAGGCACAGCACCACAGAGGTAGAGACTATTTGCCCACTATTTCTGGAGCTTGAGTGCCTGGCTTGGATCCTATTTCCACACTTAAGAAGAGGAACTTAAGAAGAGGAACATTTTGGAAGTAAGCAGAAGAGGAACTTAAGAAGAGGAACATTTTGGAAGTAAGCAGAAGAGGAAATCAGAGAGGTAATGAAAAAGGAATGGTCAGCAGTGCTAGAATAGACCCGAAAGTGAAAGAGCTCAAGGTCACTTCAAAGCCAAAAGAGGAAAGAATTTCCAGGAGAATGGAGTGGTCGATGTCAATGCTGCAAAAACATCCTCTCTGAGGCTTGAGAAAGTATCCAAGGGATGGATGGAACACCTGAGAAGTCCTTCATGGCTTTTACACATCTCCATGACATAAATAGATGCCAGTGGTTGAAGGGAATGAGAGGTGGAAGGATAGCCGCCTTACTCAAGATGAACTGGAATTGAAGAGGTAGGGATAGAGCATATACTTTCTAAAATAAAGGTAAACCACTGCTTCGACTATTAGAACTAAAGTTATTTTAGACCCTGGTGCATTGCTTTCAGTACTTTGAGAAATGCTAAATATCTTTAGATTCTAAACTCAATCCAAATCTGCAAATGACTTTGAATATCACAAGACACACTGTAACTTCCCATTGCTCTATAAATTTTACAGCAACCTTCAGTTAAATACCAAAAAATCCAACCTGCATAAAACATATAATGAATTAGTCTGAATAAGAACATTAATAGTCCAATTTCTCAGAAAACCCAGGATGCACATTAGTTAAGTTTGGATTCTTATTTAAGAATGAAACATCAAATATTTTTCTGATTTCAAGAAGCAACCAGAGATAGCTGAGAAGACTGTGGAAGATTCACTTAAATACGAACCTAGGGGAAAAAATGTAAGAAGATAGTACAAAGATTACATAAATAAAGAGTCTGCATTCTTGCCAAGGCAATGAAACCCACCAATTTGGTGAAGATAAAAAATATATACTAATTGATGGTACCTTCCTCCTAGCAAACATTTGGAGCTCTTTTTAACACTAAAAGATCCACAAAGATAAACTGGTCAAGACTTTGGTGAATATACAAACTGTTCTTAGATTCTAACAACTCGGTGGGTTTCTCCACTCAACACTGGTCTCAATGGCAAGAGCAGATGCAATATAAAAGCTGTTTCAATATCTCAGAGCCCAGAGAGGAACAATGAATATGTAACATGCTGTATGCTAGTCAAAGGAAATGCAAAGGCTAATGTTTCAGCTGCTTGACTCTCAATAAGGGTTCACATTTTGATGTATTATAAACATCATGCAGTATTTAACTGCATTTAGCCAAAAATATTCAAATGTGAAGGCTAAAAAGTGTTAAAAAATTACTACACCAGTCATTTTCAAAATAAAACAAGCGTAGAAGACAATACACTGATTATTTAATGGAAGGCAGCTTCTTTTAAATCCACTGGATATGTATTACCAGCAGGTACCATGATTATAACTGACTAAATTATTTCAGATCACACAGAAACCAGAAAATATAGAAGTTGTTTACATAGATCTCTCTTCAGTTAACTAGATTTTCACTTTTAAAAGCTTATAGAGTTGAATAATAATGCTGCTAGGGGGAGGGGATAAGAATCAAACAAGTCACTGCTAGAATAGATTATGAGGATCATTTGAGTTATGTTTCTGTTAAGTTCCCACAATCAGTTGGTATTCTTTAGGGACAATGAAAGCTTACGTGGAACTCTGCTGGAATTAACAGGTTCTGCTCTGCAATAGCTAGCTTGCAAATTTAGGTACAGATATTTAATCCATAGCTCATCTTCAAAAAGAGAAAAACAAGCCACCGCATAGGCATTACACCAGAAGTCACACAAAAAAATCTATTAGTAATGCCACTTAGTACAAGCTCAGAATTTTAAATAACAGGAGCAAACCTAAACATCTATTAAGTTTTCCTCCAAAAATATACATTTAAGCAACTAATACTAAGAATGTTTTATTCAAGTAAGTGTTGGGGGAGGAGATACTATTACTATAGTTCTACAAATAAATGTAGTAAGTGAATAAAAGTGAATTATTAGAGCTAAGAGAGAGAGAACTTTAGCAAATCTTGACCAGAAACAGAACTCATCTTCTCTAATCTGGCTATAATATTATATATTACCTATATATTTTCCTCAAGCAAAATGATACCATTCAGGATCAAGCCTACATTCCAGAATATTTTCCAATGCCAAAAAAGCTGTTCTCAGAAGGAGTCTGAGTGAGACAAAGATTGAGCACTAGATTCTAATCTGCAGTCCCCTCCAATACCTTACCATCTTTTATCTTTAATATTGGACTGATTTCATGAAATTGCCATTTTTGTATATCAAAAGTAGTCAAATATTGGCAATTTTATATGGCTCAACCTAAGAAAAATAACCAACAGAATAAAAAAAAGAAAGAGAAGGCAAAAACTTGCACCCAGGTAGAGTCAGGAGAAAGAGGCCATCCGCAGGCCATAAAATTGGCAGGATTTCTGACAGATATGGTACAAGTAAAACTGAAATAATTCAAGTATTGACCTGCAACTGCCCTGCATGAAAAATCAGCATGGAATACCAGTATAAATAAGAAGATTCTGAGAGATTCTGTCAACAGCTCCTAATATGAAGGGCCAAGGGCTGAGGCAAAGCTGAATCTTGGTACAGATACTAATCACAGACTCTTCAACCTCATGGCACTTGTGTGAGCCCCCCTCTGCAGAAGTGTCTCTGCCCATGCACTGTGAGTGCTGCAGAGGCAGTCTCCTTAATGAAGCCATGCTGGGAGAGAGCCAGGCATGGCTGGTCCCACCTGACCACAAGCAGCAGGCAGCAGACCCAGTTTCCTTCTGAGGTGGCTGGACTCTGTGAAGCAGCACCTTTGGACACACATCTCCTACCTGGCTTACAGGCCACACAAAAACAAAGCTAGATGGAGAAAGCCAGCCCCAGGCTCAGCAGCTACACCAAAGAAATAGAAAACCCTTCATAGATGGGGCACTCCTTTTTCAATCTTCTCATAGCCCAAGCTCCTCTCTTCTCTCACCCTGTCCTATTTATAACCAGGGCACCTTCCCCAACTGCTGATCCCTGAATCTCATATAATCTTGCAGGATGTAATTTTCCAACAGAGGAACTAAGGAGACATCTTAAGTTCCTATCAGCTAGCTTTCTGGTGTGTACGCAATACAAACTGACTGTGGAAACTATCTTGAACACAGAGAACTGAAGACAGGATAAAAGTCCAGGCTTAACTAAGGGCTGAAGGCAAATGAGAGAACACAGGGATCTTATCACAGGAAGAGTCTTGCAAATACAAGGTGCTGTGAGGAATGACTAGTAAACATTCTTCTGTTTCTGCTTCCCTCCCTTCATCTGTCAGCCCTCACTTCACTCTCTAAAGATTCAAAGCCCTGGGAAATAACATGCTGATTAACTGAGCTCAGGTCACAGCTGATTTGTCTGGGCTAGGGCAACAAGGAGGAGGAGCTGAATTCTTTGGGTGAGAGACCACTTCCCCAAAAGGAAATTAGGTGAAGTGGATGCTGGTCAGCCAGTAATAACTAATACCCACAGCCAGGAAACTGCAAGTATTTGGTTAGAAAAGAAAGGGATTCAAGGCAAGTTACACCATGTTTTGGGACAAATTCCAGGTGTGGATACAGCTGTTGTTGCTCGCAGGTCAATAAAAAGGAGGAAAATACTTGGACTTATGGACAACAATACAAAAAGCACAGAAGTAAAGTTAGAGTCAAACACTAAAAGCCAGAAAACACTCAATACCAGAGTACTGAACTGAGGGGGTGGCAGGGAAGACTCTTGGGAAAAAACTCCCAAAACATAGTAAATATAACAAATTAAAAATGCATATGAAAAAGAGAGACTAAAGACACAGTAACAAGGTACCTGAATTCTAAAACAAATGAAACAAAAGCAGTAGTAAATTAGTAAGTACAGAACACATAAGCTGAAGAAACATTTGAATTGATTGATGGGAATCTTAATGGAAAGTTATACATACCTAGATATATAACTTAGTGAAAATTTAAAATTTCATAAATAAAGTAAGTGAGCACGGGGGAAAAAGTTACCTTCAATGAAGCATTACATAAGAAAGCTTTAAGACAGAAGAGAAAAAAGAAAATTTATAGATAAAATCTCCCATAATAGGGACTGAGCACAGTGGCTGATGCCTATAATCCAGCACTTTGAGAGGCTGAGGCAGGTGGATTACTTGGGCCCAAGGGTTCAAGACCAGCCTGCACAACATGGCAAAATCTCATCTCTACAGAAAATACAAAAATGAGCCACTGTGGTGGTATGCACCTGTAGTCCCAGCTACTAGAGGGCTGAAGTGGGAGGATCACCTGAGCCCAGGAGGTTGAGGCTGCAGTGAGCTGTGATCATACCACTGCACTCCAGCCTGGGAACAGAATGGGACCCTGTTTCAAAGAAAAATTAAAAATTAAAAGAAAAGTCTCCCATTATAGAAGACTTCAGCATTAAGAATTACATATGGTATCCAGGAGAAATACTCAGAGTCTCAAATAAAATTTAAAAAAGCACTAATGCTCACTGGGATCTTAAAATGTGCCAGGCATTGTGCTAAGCATGGTGTTTGAATTAATTCAATCCTCACAAAAACCAAATAAAATTGGTTTCAATATTATCCTTATTTGACAAATGAAGAAACTGAGGTATAGAAAAGTTAAATAACTTGCTCAGAGTCAAACATTAGATGGGACTTGGCAGAATTTGAACCTAGGCAGCCTGGTTCCAGTTCCCAGCCTTTAGAACCACCAAGCTGACAGTCCTTCAAGTAAAAAGGACAGCAAACTCAAGCAAACGAACAACGAAAGTGGTAGCATAATAATATTAATTATAAAAAGGAGAAAAGATGGTGTCAATGATGATACATACAGTTTACAATGAAGAAAAATAAATCTTAGTCTAGGAATGCCCACCTTGCAGTCCCTGTCCCACAGTAGATGTTCGGGAAGTGTCTATTGAATGAATGAATGAGCTAATACAGAAGCCAACAAAGATCAGGCAAGAATGGAAAAAAAAAAAAAAAAAAAAAACACATACACACACATAAATTATCCAAAAAATAAAAGCTGACAGGTGAACAGTAGCAAAAAATAACTACAGTCAGTTCTGCTATAAACACTTGTTTTGAAAATGGGAATGAGTTCCCAGGTGATTGATTATATAAGGAAATAAATTTTGCCTTGCTTATGCACAATTTAGTCTCCAAGAAACATTAGATGAAGGTACAAAACTTCACTCAGCTGAACAAAGCTGTATAAGGAATGCACAAGGCACACGGACACACCTCAGATATCTACCAGCTCCCTCAGTTCATCAAGGGTTATGAGCCACAGTCATCCACATGTGCTATTCAACTTTCCAACAGATTTTAGCTAACCTACTTGCCATCACTTCTCAGTAATAACTCGAATCTATATTCCTTCCAATACACCCTTCCACAAGCAAACTTTAGGCCTTTTTCAAGGTAAACTGGCATATTTATTTACGCATTTTTTAACCAATTTAACACAGGCAAAATTGGATTTGCATCTTTATTAGGTTTCCATCTTTTGTGTGTGTCTACGTCACTAATGAAGTTTTAGAGTGCTATGCTCTAACTGTACTTTTTCATGAGCCCTGGGTTTAATATTGCACAACTTTGCATAACACGATTTTTAAGAATGTGTATGCAGTATGACAGCAAAACTGAGTGTACAAAGATAAAAATAGCAATTGTAAAATACTAAATTAGTAGATACCAAACTTTATATTCTACAAACACCACCTTTTCAAATACCAGTAGAGGCTTCATCAACATTGATTACACATCAAGTCACAAAAAAAATTCAAAAAACTCTAAAGAATAAAAAGTATACAGGCCGGGAACAGTGGCTTATACCTGTAATCCCAGCACTTTGGGAGGCCAAGGCAGGTGAATCATTTGAAGTCAGGAGTTCAAGACCAGCCTGGCCAAAATGGTGAAACCCTGTTTCTACTAAAAATACAAAAATTAGCCAGGCGTGGTGGCGGGTGCCTGTAATCCCAGCTACTTGAGAGGCTGAAGAAGGAGCACCACTTGAACCTGGGTGGCAGAGGTTGCAGTGAGCTGAGATCACACCACTGTACTTCAGCCTAGGTGACAGAGTGAGACTCAGTCTCAAAAACAAAAAAAAAAGTATACAGTCCATACTCTATGGCCATAAGACATTAAAGCTAGTTTATAATAAAGTATAACTGGGAAAAAAAAGAATTTGCAAATTGAAAATTATTTTTCTAACATACTTAAAAAGAAAACAGTAGTACAGTTATTAAATATTTACAAAAAAAAAATAAGAAAACAGCATACAAAAACATACAAACAGCTACTCAGAATACTGCTAAAAGGTAAACATACAAATAAACTTATTAAGTAGACTGGCTCATTTAGCATTAGTGAAACTGAGTAGAAGGAATTACGAAAGATGAAAGCAGATAGGTCGAGAGTAAAGATTGGTAGGCCGGGCGCAGTGGCTCAAGCCTGTAATCCCAGCACTTTGGGAGGCCGAGACGGGCGGATCACGAGGTCAGAAGATCGAGACCATCCTGGCTAACACAGTGAAACCCCGTTTCTACTAAAAAATACAAAAA